>NC_050576.1:170614709-170832209 GCF_011100635.1 Trichosurus vulpecula | reverse complement strand
CACAGTCAGAGGTTCAAGACCTCAGAGCCATTCATTTTAATGTAACTTTTATATTATTTTACTTTTTAAACATTAACAAGCACTAATTTTCACTCTCTATCAACTCCCTCCCCCATCATGGAAAAGAAAAAAAATCCTTATAACAAATTTGCATCACTAAGCAAAACAAATTCCTGCATTGACCATATCCAAAAATGTATGTCTCATTCTGTACCCTGAGTCCATCACCCCTCTGTGAGGAGGTGAGTAGTATTTTTCATCATCAGTGCTCTGAAAGTGTGGTTGGTTATTGCATTGAACAGTGTTCCTAAATCTCTCAAAGTTGTTTGTCTTCACAGTATTGTTACTGTGGAAATTATTCTCCTGGTTCTGCTGCCTTCACTTTGCATCAGTTCATACAAGTCTTCCCCAGCTGTCTTTGAAAGCATCCCTTTTGTCATTTCTTCTTCTTCAGTATTTTTTGGGTCTCCTTTAGCAAGTCATTGACTTGTTTTTCATGATTTTCTTGCATCACTCTCATTTCTCTTCCTGATTTTTCCTCTACTTCTCTTACTTGCTTTTCCACATCCTTTTTGAGCTCTTCCATGGCCTGAGACCAATTCATATTTTTCTTGGAGGCTTTTGATGTAGGCTCTTTGACTTTGTTGACTTCTTCTGGCTGTATGTTTTGATCTTCTTTGTCACCAAAAAATATTCTCAAGTCTGAGTCTGAATCTGAGTCTGTTTTTACTGCCTGTTCATGCTCCCAGCCAACTACTTGACCCTTGAGTTTTTTGTCAGGGCATGACTGCTTGTAGAGTAGAGAGTACTTTGTCCCAAGCTTTAGGGTCCAAGCACTGCTGTTTTCAGAGCTACTTCTACACAGCAAGCTCTGCCACACCAGCTCTCCTCCTCCCCCAAGAACCACCAACCAGGATCACGACCCAGATCCAAGCAGGGCAAAGCAGGCTCTGCACTCCTGCTGATCTGCTGCTTAATTCCTCCCACTTGGTGGACCTGGGGCCAGAAGCAACCTCAGTTGGAGCTCTGGAAGCAGCTGCAGAACTGCACCACCTCCACCACCCCCAGGGCTGGGGCCGACCACACACTCTTCTCACTCCATTCCAGAAGTTTGTCCACTAACCTGCTCTGTTGTCTTTGGCATTTGTGGGTTGAGAAGTCTGGTAACTGCCACAGCTCAATGATTCAGGGCCCTATGGCCTGTTCTGCCTGGCTCTCAGTCTGGTTGGTCCCGGCACGACCCATGCTGGGCTGTGCTCCTCTCCACTCCCAGATCCATGTGATAGACCCTTCCCAGCAACCATCCAGTCTGTCCTGGGCTGGAGCCCTGCTTCCCTCTGTTATTTCATGGGTTCTACAACTCTAGAATTTGTTCAGAGCTATTTTTTACAGGTGTTTCCCCCCCTTTGTCATTTCTTATGGCATAAGTATTCTATTACACTCACATATCATATGTTTGGTCATTCCCCACATGATGGATACCACTTTAGTTTCCACTTCTTTACCACCATAAAAGAACTACTATATTTTTAATATATGGGTCCTTTTCTCCTTTCTTTGATCTCCTTGGAGAATAGGCCTAGTATGAAGTTTAGTGACTTAGCGACATAGTTCAAAATTGTTTTCCAGAATGGCTGGGCCAGTTCACACAATAGACCAAGAATACATCAGTGTGCCTGTTTTCTCTCAGTCCCTCCAACATATGTCAGTTTCCATTTTTGTTACCTTTGACAATCTAATGTTAGGCACTCTTCACCTCTCACCTGGACTATTTGCAATAGCCTCTTAATTGGCATCCTTGGCTTTAAGTCTCTCCACTCCCCAACCCAACCTATTGCCAAAATAATATTCCCAAGGCATGGGTGTGACCATGCCACTCCCCCGTTTAAGGAGTGTTCTCGTGGTTTCCCATTGCCCCTAAGATGGCATTTCTCATGTCTGCCTGTCAGCATCCCTACCTCCTTCAAGGTTCTACTCAACTGCTTTCCCTCACTGATTCCCCCAGGATATTCTTTGCATGTATTTTGTATATAAATATTTGTAATTTACTTATCTGTGTATGCATTGTTTCCTTCCAAAACAGCATAAGCTCTTTGAGGGCAGGTACAGTTTCATTTGTCTTTCTATCCCCAGCACCTAGCGCAGTGCCTGAGACATACATGGTAGGCATTTAAACGCTTGTTGAATGAAAGATTAGATGAACAAATGAATTCTGGGTAGGGGAAAAGGGAAATCATTCCCTTGGCTGTCTTCTCTTCTAGATCATCACCTACAGAGACTTCCTCCCCCTTGTTCTGGGTCGGGCCAGGGCCAGAAGAACCCTGGGTCGCTACCGGGGCTACTGTTCTCGAGTGGACCCCCGTGTCTCTAATGTCTTCACCTTGGCCTTCCGTTTTGGTCACACTATGATCCAGCCCTTCATGTTCCGCTTGGGCAATCGGTACCAGTCCTTGAAATCCAATTCTCGAGTCCCTCTCAGCACTGTCTTTTTTGCCAGCTGGAGAGTTGTAAATGAAGGTAACTACGATTATCGGAGATGTCTGTTTCAAGGGGCAGATGGGGATGGGCCTCCAATAAGCAAGACTCATTGTTATCATACAGACCTCTTCTCTCTGAGAGAATGCAGAAAAGGTCCTCCAACACAAGTGGGCACATGTACCATTGCCCTCCACTGTCTAACCACCACCACCACCACCACCCCACAAGAAAGATTTCTCTCCTATGGAGGCTAAGTGAGGCTGGACAGGTGATGGGTGAAGTTTTTAGATTGTCATGGCTACAAGTAGGAGTGAGGTCTTAGCAGTGCTGCTCCCAGGAGTAAGGTCTTTAAATATCAGCTCCTTTCAATATTTGGTCTCTCCCAGGTGGAATTGACCCCATTCTCCGAGGTCTCATAGCCACTCCAGCCAAGCTGAACCGCCAAGATGAGATACTGGTGGATGAACTTAGAGACAAGCTATTCAGACAATTCAGGCGCATCGGGCTGGACTTGGCTGCTCTCAACATGCAACGTAGCCGGGACCATGGTCTCCCAGGTAAGAGAACTAGACCATCCTTACGTCTATGTTGGGATCCATATTGGGAGGGGCTTTGGCATCTGGGTTAGCTCAGGCAAAGGCTCTCCCCTGGGATCTCTCTTCTCCTTACTGGCGATATTCTACCTGATCATCAGGACCTCGGTACTTCCTAACCCAGGCTGCTTTAAAGAGGTGTCATCAAGGGATTTGATCCATAATTTTTTCCAAAATGTACAAAGGGTGGGGTGAGTAGTAGGTCAGATCTTTGGCCACTAATAACATTGGGGCAGCCTACTGCATGCCAGCATCAGTTTTGCCTGGCTCCCAACCTGGGAAGGAGAGGGTGGGGGAGAGAAAGAGAGAGAGACAGAAAGAGAGGCAGAGAAGAGAGAGACAAAGGGGGGGGAGAGAGAGAGAGAGAGGGAGAGGGAGAGGGAGAGGGAGAGGGAGAGAGCACAAGCTCTTCTCCACCCAGCTTCTTGGTGGCCTGTGTTGGAGAAATGTGGAGACATAGCTGTTTGGGTCCCCTTGAGCTACAGGCCTAGAAGGGCACCCCAGTTGTTCCCTGCTTCTCCTCTTCCCCCAGCTGAACTCAGAAATGTTTTTCTAGTCCCCATTCTTGTAGTTTCTGCAGTCCTTCTTTTGGCCAGCCAGGGCCTCATTCTTGTGTTTTTTTTTGGTGGCTGAGTTATAGCCCACATGGTAATCTCAGCCCCAGGTTCATGGCAGTTGCCCAAGGGGAACACTGGATCCAAGCCTGGCATAGCCAACTCCTCCTGAGTAGGTTCTGCTGGACCTCAACCCTTGGGAGCTGGATTTCTTAGATTCATGTAGTCAGGTTATCATCAGATATATCCATACCTTGGAACAGTGGGGGAAAAGTGATGGATTTGGTTAGACAGCCTGCTTTTACGGGTTTAGCTCTGCCAGTATGTGTGACAGTGGGCAAGTCATGTTACTTTGAGCCTACAGTCTCTCAGTAGTAAAAACTAGGGGATTAGATCAGAGAAATCCTTTGCATCTCTATGATTCTAAAGTTGCAAAACTCAAGTTTGCCTTTGACCTCTCCTACTTATCCTTTATATCCTTGCAGCATAATGGTCATTAGGCACACAGCTTTGGGTCAGGTGAACCTGACTATATATTCTGATTATGCAAGCGGCTGTCCAAATTTGCACATGCTTATTGCATGGAAATGTGAATGTTCTCAATTTGATGAGGCCAGCCAGACGTGTGCAAGGTGGCTGTGCTTTCCGGAAGTGAGGTCTGTACTGGAAGGCAGGGAGCTCTGTGTTCTAGCCCAGACTTGGATGACCAGAACTTCCTCTCTGCGAGTGAAGTCTGGCAGGAGACTGGAACTGTTCCCTTCTTGTCCCTAGGGTACAACGCTTGGAGACGCTTCTGTGGGCTCTCCCAACCCCGAACTTTGTCCCAACTTGCCCGGGTGCTGAAGAACGCCAAGCTGGCAAGGAAGTTCATGAATCTGTATGGGACTCCTGACAACATTGACATCTGGGTTGGTGCTGTAGCTGAGCCCTTGTTACCTGGGGCCAGAGTAGGGCCCCTCTTGGCCTGTCTCTTTGAGAACCAGTTTAGAAGAGCAAGAGATGGAGACAGGTGAGTGCTCTTTGTTTGAAGGGGAGGAAGAAGAAAGGAACACTAAAATTCTCACCTAAGAATTAAAGTGAGGAATGAGAGCAATTGATGTGCCTCATTTCTTTTGAACTGGAAAGATGAGGGCAAGCCCAACTGAGATTCTGGCCCTTGGGTGGGCATTCCATCCAAGAACAAATTTCCCACTTCCATCCCTGCTGCTAGTTTTGCCTTTAGGGGTCTCGTGTGGTTGCTCCCCTCCACAACCATTTTTTTTTGAAGGTTCTGGTGGCAGAAACGAGGTGTCTTCACTCCGAGGCAGCGCCAGGCCTTGAAGAGAATCTCCTTATCTCGAATTATCTGTGACAACACTGGTATTACTACTGTCCCCCGGCACATCTTCAAGGCCAATATCTACCCAAAGGGTTTTGTGAACTGTAGGAGAATCCCCAAACTGAACCTCTCGGCCTGGAGACGCAGATGAGGACCATGCAGGTAAAAGTTCCATTCTTAGGGTTTGGAATCTTCCTCTTTCCTAGAGAGCAAAGTACCCAGGCTTCTGGAGGGGGAGGGAAGGACTGAGGTTCACACTCTGTGTGGGATGGATAGGAGAAAATCTCCCAGGGGCTTAGTACTTACTTGGTTGTACCCTGGGGCTGTTGTTAGTCAATTCCAAGTTCTGGGGCTTTGGGTGAGAGTCCCTCTCACCCTGGACTTCCTTACAAGACACTTCAGGCTGCCTCATTTCTAGATCTATTGGCCGGCTACATTTTTAATCACTTCTGCTTGTTCCCACAGAAATCTATCCAAGCCTCTTCCCTTGGCGGAAAGGAGTGATGGGATAAGGCAGTCAGAGGCATCCAGGAGCACCCTTTCTCTCTGTAGTCCCATTTCTTGCTGATGCTTTCACTGGCTTCACTCTCAAAGCCAAGCTTACTGCTTGGGATCAGCAGTATGAGTTCACTGGGTACCATGTGCCAACCCACCTCAGATGCCTTCTGGTACCAAGCTTTCACCCCAGGCTCCCAGCTGTATGGGCCTGGGAAGTCATGCTAAGACTACCGGCTGTGGATCCTGGCCCTGCAGGAACCTTGGGGCCCCAGGCCAGAGATGGAGTTGGCAGTGAGCTCCCCAGCTCTGGGGTAGAAAAGTCTTTTTCTAGATCTCTGAGACTCAGACATCTCACAGTCCCATGGATCCCTGCAAGATCCCTCCTCTGGGGCTAAAACAGATTCTTGGCCTGTGGGCCAAGGGTTCCATCCTGCTTCTGCCAATAAAGCACTGCTGAAAGCAGAGCTGTTACTCTTTGTGTGTTAGGGGAGGGACATTTTCACAATCTATTCCAGTGGGGGCTGCGTGGGGGAGACACAGTTAAGAAGGAAGAAAGGGAGGGGGGAAGAGAGAATTTAAGTGTTCCCTATGTGCTAGACACTAGCTAAGCACAGCCTTTGGTTAAAGTGATATGGCCAATCTCATATGCTTAGGAAAAGTGCAGAATGTCTTACTTTCTATGACTTAGGGGCTGATTTCAGTCAGTGAAGGCGCTTCACGGCCAAGAGCATTATGGGTGGGTGCTACTGCAGATTTTCCCACTCTCTCACTGAAAGAGAGTTGTTGCACCTTTTTGTCTATATGCCCCCTAAGGAACAAGCCCACACTAGGAGACCCCCTGAAGAATATCATAAATGGTGGGTATGAAAGGAGAAAGGGATTCGAATCTCTCAAGCAAAGCTAGTCCACCATATCACCCAGTTCTGAGAGAACACAAGTGTGCCAGCAACCTGGGTGGAAAATTAGACAAGAAAACATGAGAAGGTGTAAAACAAGTTTTATGTTTAAAATCTAAAAGCAAAAACCCAGCACTCAACAACGTATACAAGTTAGGTCAGATTGGGCAGGTAAGATACATACCCATACCCATGCATACTGTCACAGACAAACACCCTCCTCACCAGAGACGTACTCATCCCCTACACACACACGCACACACACACACACAACCACACAGATACCCTCCCATATTCTCAACACCACACACAATTTGCCTAAGGCAGAAGTCAAAGAAGAAGATGGTTTTGAGAGAGGCAGAACTCTGATGGTGATGAATACCCTTATTCATTTTACCTCTTCTTTCTTTCTGGCTTCCCTTGTGAGGTCAATAATCACCAAACACCCCAGGTCCTAATCTGCTGCCCTTGCCTGCTGCAGGGCAGGCCAGTCTGGGGTTTCCTGGAGGGAGCAAGCCTGCAATAAAGTCCCTCTGTCTGTGCAGCCCTCATCCTAGAAAGTGCTGGCCTTGCTAGACTCTGCCGTTAACAAGATGCAGACAGAGACAGAAGGCTGCATATGAGCCGCAGGGCAGCCCATGGTCTCAGACGGCTTGGAGTAGCTGTTCTTGGTTCTCAGGGAGCAGATGACCAGGGCAGGAGAGGAGGAGGGGGGAGAGCCAGCACCTTAGAAAGTATTGTGGTAGGAGCTGCTGCTGGCTGGGAAGCTACAGCATTGGGGAGCCCACTAGATCCTGAGGGAGGTTTTCCCGAGCCTCCTGCATGCGGCGTCGGGCTCGCTGGAAGGCTTCTGAAAAAGCACCAGATGAAAAGGGGTTAGTCTGTCTGGTCAGGGGAGAATAGGTGTGTGCAGGAAGCCACCATATGGGAGAAACCCACCTAGCACATTAAAAAGGGTATTTTGCTTGTAGACTCCTCCTATGCGGTCCAGCAAACTCTGCATCTTCTTGCAACTTAAGGAAGACTCCGAAAAGGCCCTGTTGGGAAGCACCAAGAACAGTCAGTAGTGTCTGGACTAGGGTGGGGAACCTCCATGCAAGTGAGCACCAAGCAATCCGGGCTAAGGCCACTTACTTAGATTGTTGGAGGCAGTGAAAGCGGAAGGTGACGCTGCCTGTTGTCTCAGTGCGGAACCCAAAGCGGCTCAGACGGTTCCCCTAGGGAACAGATATAAAAGAGCATCAGTGAGCTACACTACTCTACACTACCTTGACCAGCAGGCATCCTCACCACTGCTCAGCTAAAGGCAGGCTCAGAATTCCAAGTTTAGGAATAGCTCCAATTTTGCCAAAGAACAAGGTGCCCAACACAGATGGCTGGCTTCCTGTAAATACTCCTTCCTCCTGTCTCAGGGAGGAGGGAGGAAGAAGGGGATTTTCTGTTTTCTGAGACTGGCAGCACACTTACATCTTATTTTAGAATGTAGCTGGGGGCCTCCTAGAACATGTGGATGGCACCACAGACAACCTTGACTATGGAAGGGAAGGGGATCAGCCCTAATGCCGGAGCAATGGACAAGTCAATATGGGACTTGTCCCATATTTCATTTCCTCCTGAATAACAGGTTGGAAGCTCAGGGTTCATTTCCTTGGACCTAGCCAGTGAAAAACTCACCTTGAAGTTCCCTGGTATTCGCACATATGATAGGTCTTCCAATTCTAGAGAGCCCCCAATGAAAAACCTCCTCAGTTCCGCCAGAGTTCCTGACTCCACTGGCCTCCACGTCGAGACTGTCATAGTATGAGACCCTATTTTGTTAAAAGGACAGTAAGAATATCCAATAAGAACACTGAATCAAAAAAAAGAACTCTGATATATACCTTGCCACCAGTGAGTCAGTGACAGCAGCCATGCAAACATTTGGACCAACAATGACCTGGCTTTTAGTGGAGTTTCAAAATAAGCTGCCTCCTCTCTCAAAGCCCTAAAACCAAGGGAGTTTAGAAGAGACACCAAAGAGTTCCAAGAACGTCACAACAAGCTGAGGAAGTGAGTCAGAGCTACATCCAGGAGTCCTTAATGGAGAAGGAAAATACACCGAGAACTTGAGAGAAACATGAAGTACTTACAATGCAAATGTCTTCAAACCCCTAATTAAAGCTCCTTTACCCCAGAAACAGAACTGCTCTTTGGAAGACCCCTAGTTCTATGATCGGCTTACTGAGGGCCGAGAGCATCATTACGATGCTACGATAGGAGAGGAGAACAAGGGGTGGATTTACCCGGTGCTAAGGGCAGTATAATGGAGCCATAGCCTTCCACTCGATATCTCTGCCAGAAGTCCAGTGAGATGACCTCCAAGTACAGCACAGGCCACTGAGGGAAACCTGCTTGGGGTATATGAGTAAACAAGAGTGGTACCCAGTTACTGCCAAAGACTGGCCCTGGATCAGGAGATAAGGCAGTGTGGAATGCTGCAAAGGGCATGGGTGTTGGAGTCAGGGGACTGATGACCACAGGGGCCCCTTCCAGCTTTAAATCTACAAGCCCATGACCAACTTACCAAAATATTGATTGTCATAGAAGAATGAAGCCTCAAATGTGAAAGGGTAAGAGAAGTAAGCCACTTCATCCTGGAGGAGGGAGAGAAGGATCATCAGGCCACAGAAAGGCTCACAGAGCAGAAAAAGCAGCCTTCCTTAGAACTTCCCCCTGACTTTAACCATTCAGAGAGTCACTTTCATAAGACTGTGGGAGGCCTGGTAGTGCCACCCAGGGACACTGCAATTCAGAAGCAGAGCAGAAGATCCTCCCACACAAACCGCTGCCACTGTTGGCTTCATTTGTGGTACCCGAATCCCCAGCAGCCAGCACAAAGGCCTATCACATAGCTGGTGCTCAATATGCGCTCGCTGATTGGTCGTCTGATTTTTCTGGGGGCAAAGATGATTACCCTGCACCAGAGGGACTAACTCAGGCCTCTGAGAGAGAGCCCATTACTCAGCTCTGGACACAACCCTGTGTCCTATGTCTGCCTGATAAAGGAAGGGCTTCAAGTGCAATCCCCAAAGCAGATTTTCAGCTATCTTCTAAAGATTCACCCTTCTCTTTCTCCTTACCGTCCCTACTGACTTGGTAACACAAGTCTGTGTTACTCCTGAGAGCTGCTGAAATGACGGACTTGACCAGTCTAGGAACCAAAAACCAAAAAGCAGTTAGTCCACTGGCACCTTCAGAGGCTGGAGTTGAGCGGCCTAGAGCAAGATAAGGCACCAAGAAGAATCATGACAGCTCTCAGAGGAAGCTTTAGATAAAGCCAAGGGAAATAGCTGGGTACCAGCTCAGTTCACCTACTATGTTCTGGGCACGGTGCCAGGTCCAGGGATAATATGTGATGATGATGATGATACTAGCTAGCATTTATATACCTTCAGGTTTGCAGGACACTTTACAAATGTTATCTCATTTGATCCTCACAACAACCTGGGAGGTATTATCTCCATTTTACAGGTGAGGAAACTGAGGCTCAAGGTCACATGGCTAGTGTCTGAGTCTAAATCTGAACTCTGGACTCCTTGGCTCCAAGTCCAAAGTTCTATTCACTGTACCCCCAGCTGCCTGAGGATGCACAGGCCTTATCCTCAAGAAATTTGAACAGCCCTCTTCTTTCCAGCAAACACTCTGCTTAGATCTGTGTTAAATAGTCACCGGGAGAAAAGGGAAGAGGACGTCCTACTTGGCCCCCTGTTAGTCACTCTATCTGCTCCAAGCCATTGACTCCAGGGGACAGTGAGCTCACAGGAGGCTTCCCCTAGAAGCTCTCATCATAGCTAAGGACAAACTGAAGGGAAAGTACATCCTAGCACCTACTTTGCCTGTACTTTGAATTAAGTGGCAACATGAGTCCTTCCCCATGGAAAAACATGTCATGAATTGGTTGGGTACCGTCTCTGGAGGTTGTAGCGTTACTTACGATCAGGCAGCTCCACAAAGAAGTGCACATAGAGACTGTCATATTCATAGCCCTGGGCTGAAACTGAAAAGAAAGGTAGTAGTGGGAATGGGCCTCTGTGAATGACTTCAGCATGTTACACACACACACACACACACACACACACAGGCATCAGTGCTTCTGCAATACAGTCCTTCATGGTTCTGATCTCCAGCCACTCTTCAGGTTAAGCAAAGATGCCTAATGATTTAGCCCTGAGAAAGCTCAGTGCTCCATCACACTAGCATCACTGACTATCACAAGTGCTTCCGGCTTCTGTGGGCTAAATGTAGGACCTCCTTCAGGGTGTGGTGGCTCACCTACAATGTCATGTGCTGCCCAAGGGATCTGCCTAAGCACAAGGGATCACTATGACGACCACAGAGGATTCATGCAGTGTTCTAAAGCTTGGGAAACACAACACAGAGTACCCTCACAACAGCGTGAGATGACTGCTACAGGTATTACCATCCCCATTTTAGAGAGGAGGCGTCTGAGGCACAGAGGGGCACAATGACTTACGTCCCAGGGTCAAACCCAGGGCTCTCCTGGCTCCAAGTCCAGCTGTCTCTGTACTCTACCACATACTATCAAGACACTTACCTACTTCTCCATTTACAAAGAGCCGCAGGGAGCCAGGAACAGTCTAAGGCAGAGAGAGTGGAGAAAAGATTAGGAAGTCCTAAAAGATGCTGTCCAATAACCAGAGCCCCACTTCCAGGGATCACAGATACACACCATTAAGGCAAAAGGGACTTGAAGCTACTACCTGATCCCAGGTGTCAGGACCTTGGGGTGTGTGTGACTACTACCTCCCACTAATGTACTGTTCTCTTATCTCTGAAAAGTGGAAAAAGAAAAAGCACAGAAGGCAAGTGAAAGAGATCAAAGCAATGGGGAAGACCAATAAAAACAGGTCAAAGACAGCAACGGCAGCTGCCCGCTGAGGTGCACGGGAGAATGAAGCACCCAAGGTCCTCTTTTTCTTGGATGGCAGAGGGCAGGAAACCAGTATCGGATCCCACCCACGGGAAAGCTATCCATTCCTGTAGATTTAGATTTTGGATTCAGAGCCAGGAAGGAACTTGGCCAACTATGTAGTCCACCTACTTTATTTTACAGGCACTTCTGCTCACTCCCTTACTCCCTCAGTTTCCTTCACTGAAGCCCAGAGTGGCCAAAGGCACACATAGGGAGTAAGTAAAAGCAGTGGGATTTAATCCCAGATCTTCTGACTCAAAACTCAGTGCTCTTTCTACTAGGCTGTACAGCCAGACTTGGAGATTCTGGACAAAGGATAGAAGGATCCCGGCATCACCAACTTAACCTGTTTTTTTGGTTAAAGAGTCAAGGAACTGTTGATGATGGTGCCAACATCACTTCCCATTTCCTGGCACTTGAAAGAAAAATGCTCAGGAGGCATAACAAACATACGCTTGGTTAGCCACAGTCATCCTGCTCTGAATTCATGCAATCAGTCATACTGCAGGGAACTGAGGCTACTCACCATCTCAAAGTCAGAGCCCACAAGGCTGCTGAGGTACTCCTTGTGCCGGCCATAGAGCTGAGGAAACAAACCAAAAAGCAGAAACTTAGCCCCTTTTCTCTCTTAGTTCTGACCAGTAAAGGGATGAGAAATAACAAAGGGGGAAGGCATGGAAAACTAGGTGACCACAGATGGTCCTGATTTTCTGGCCAGTCCTACATCCCAACAACAGTGAAGAAGAGGAACTGCTGCCCCCATCCTGGGACACAGTCTCAGCTCCCAGTCTCTGGGACCCACCCTGGAGAGTTGTGGGAAAAAAAGGAGGCCTTACATCCTTGAACACACGCTGTTCCCGCTCTTCTTCCTCCCGCTGTGCAGGTGAGGACACGTTGTTAATTGTGTACTTCCACAGCTCCTGCTTCTCCCCCTCCATTACAATTCTGCTCAGATCACAACCATGAACCAAAGTTAGAGCGAAGACATTAAGGCCGGGCAAAGCAGATGTGACCTCTAAGGTCTGGTCTAGTATGTTTGCCTGGGAGGGGGCAGTGGGGGAGGGGAAGGATGGAAAGTACTTAGAAGCTTAATTTACACCTCCCACAGGGTTAAATATGGTTGGTTGTCAGTAAGGGTATGACAGTTCAGGATGGGGTGAGAACAAGAATGACCCTCAGCTTAATTTCATCCATTCCTTGAAATAAAACTGCTCCAAGGAAAGGTCAGAAGGAGACACAGACAAGCAGGACAGTTTGTTTTCTATTATTATGTTGAACAAATACACTCAAATACACAACAAATACACTCAAAAAAAACTGTCACAGAATTTCACAGTTCCACATACAACCCTCTTTTCTAGTTTGTCTGCTGAAATTTTATGGTTGCTAAATTAATAATTTAAAAAGTTTTTTAAGAACCCTGCTCTAGTCACTGTCCCTGAGGCAGGCTATTCCACCAAAAGGAGAGCCTCTAAAGTAAACAATGGAAAGGAATCAGACTTTCTGAAAATCTCAGTTTCTTGCATCAAAAAATGAGGTCAAGGAAAAAGATTTCAGCCCACTGCCCTCTCCCCAGTAGCCCTCCCCCCTTTCCTCACCGGTAAGGCGCCTTGTTGTCTGTGAAGTCTGGTTTCACTGTGATCACTCCATTACTGTCCACTTTCAGAGTGCACAGGACTTGTTCACAATCACTCTGACCGAGCCTATGGACCAGGAAATGAAGACTCACATTCAGGACCAAGGACAGAGGGGGAGAACAGTAGAAGGCCAAGAACAGCCGAGGGGCAGGCACCTTTCTAATCTCCCTTGGAGTGTAACTATCACCTCAGTGAATAGTCTTCCAAACAAAACTGAGAGAGGCAAGAGTTCCTCCCACTCCCCCCTACAGTGACGACGATCTTCTTTTCCCATAGACAAATATTATAGGTGAAGGAAAGAGAGGACAGGTATCTGGGCAGTGTGGTCAAAGGTCTCACTCACTTTCCATAGGATCCCAAGTCTGCCATGATGTACATGGTCTGAAGCGGTGTGTTGATGACATGGTTGCTCCTAATGAATTCTTCTGTTGGCTTCCAGGTGATAATTCGGGACTTGAGTACATTACCTTCCCTGTAGGAAACATCATGGGAACACTGTTCTACCTATCCCCGAAGGCTCCTTCGGGCAGAGATGTGGGGCAAAATAAAGCCTGGAAGCACCAGAGAGTTAGAAGAGGGAACCCACTACCCCCCAAGGTCATCCATTCCGCTTTGGGACAATTCTACTTCTTTCTGCCATTGAGCCTAAGTCTGCCCCTTGTGGGACCAAACAGAATAAATCTAGTCTTTCTTCCATGTGATACTTTCAATTACTTCAACAACAGCTGTCACATCCCACTCTAAGTCCTTTGTTCTTAAACATTCCCTGTTCTTTTAACCAATTCTATATAAAATGACCTCTAGGCCCTTTGCCTCCCTGACTGGTATTACTGTCATGCCTGACTTTTCGTGACCATACTTTGGGTTTTCTTGGCAGAGATACTGGAGAGGTTTGCCATTTCCTTCTCTAGCTCACTTTACAGATGAGGAAATTGAGGCCCATAGGGTTAAGTGACTTGCCCAGGGTCACACAGCTAGAACGTGTCTGAGTTCTTGGCTGTCCCACAGCTAAAGGAAGGCCTTCCTAAAATGTGGCCCCCAGGAGGGGATACACTAGTCTAGATTTGGTCTGCTCAGGACAACAGCATGGTCACCTCTCCGTTTCATATCTAGGAGGATAAAGGAGACACTTTCAGGGGGCAAAAAGCCCAGGCTGGCTTCAACAAGTTAGTCCATGTCCCTCTGGCACCTGTTTGTACTCACAGCCCTCGTCGGTCCTGACGGCGACGCCTGACATTCGCCATCCGCTCAACCAGGAATGAGGGCACCTCATTGTCTGAGGTGGTCATTTTCTGACAGTGCTAGGAGAAGACAATAGCCATATGTCACCCATCTACTCATGATAACCTGAGGCTGAGCAACCAAGGGAATATTCTTGTTCTCTGTTCCCAATCCCAGGACCTAGGTCTAGTAAACAGTCACTAATTACCTATGGTAATGAGGAAAGAGGTGGCACAAGTGATCCACAAACGCTCTCCCCTTGGCTTTATTTTGCCTCATAATGTAGACATCACAGTAGCCTTCTTAACTAAGTCTGGATTATGCTAATATTATAATCAGTTTGCATCCTCTGAGCACATGCCACCCAAAGGCAGGGTGAGGTTACCCAGTAACATGCTATTTCATCAGGGAGTGAGGAAAGTCATCTAACGATAAAAACCTTTTCAGGATTTCTACACACAAATAAATTGAGCATTAATCATATTTTATTTTAATTTTCATAAAGAAAATACCCAGGACCCAAACCAGATAATTCATGCCGTGTTGCACAGCTATCCTGAGGATAGCATTTGATTCAACCAACAGCACTTATTCAACACCTACTGTGTACAGAGCACTCCACCCAACATTCCAAGACAGTATGGCAGACTGGAAGAGCACTGTATTTGGGTCAGACCTGAAACTGAGTTCTAGCTTTGCCATTTGCTAGTTCTATGATGCTGTGGTCAAGTCACTTAATCTCACTGAGCCTCAGTTTCTTTTCCTGTAATTTGACTAACTCCCTGCCTCCCAGGGTGGTTATGAGGAAAATGCTTTGTAAATTAAGAACAACATAATTATTATATAACGTGTTAAAAGGAAAAGCAAAAGACACGGTCCCTGTGTGGGAGTTTAGTCTCAATGGAGAGAAAGAACGCATGCGTGTGCATGTGCGTGTGCGTGCACACACAACGACATGCACATTCCCAAAAAAACATGTTAACAAGTACAGATATATGTAGTACCAATTCAGTGCAAGGACATAAGTATGAACTGTGGCCTAGACACAGTCTCACAGCTGTTTTGGATTTCTCTTAAATGCCCAAACAGAATCTTAGCTTAACTTCTGATGGAGTTCCACATTCCAATCTTTATCTTGTGCCAGAATAGAGACAGCTTGAGAAATGTTTCTCCCCTTTTGCAATCTACATACCTATCTTGGTTCCCCCAAGCTCTTTAGACATGGGATCGACATTAATAAAGAAGAAAAGCAGTAGCCACACCCTCTGCAAACTGGGGTCACTTTATCCCAACCTGGCTGTTACCCCAGAGCAGGAGACATCAGGCTCCAGTCAAATACATCCTAGTGGCTAGAAGGGGTGCCCATCACATCCCTACAGGTTTAGAATCTCCACACAGGGCACAGGCAGCTAGAAGGGGAGAAAAGTTTGAAGACAGCAAAATGAAGAACATACCTCCTTCAAGTTGGTGTAGCGATCGGAATCAGTGTAGGTGAAGATCCGGCGATTCTTCCTGCCCCCAGAAGCCTCCAGATTTAAGATTTCCTGGCGATATTGATGATCCAATGGGGTTTGACAGGCTGTCTCATTCTGGTACAAGTCCACCTCAAACTTCAAGCACAGGGGATAGAGAACAGGTGTCCAGTGAGAAAACCTTCAAACGAAATTTGTGTTGTTTCTCACCGAAACTGATCCTACAGAAATTTATTCTCCTTGGCACATTTATATATAGTCAACTCTCAGTTATCCAAGCTAAAGAATGTGAATAGAGCAGAAATAACATTGGAAGGGCTGCTGAAAGATAGGCACACTAATACACTGCAAGCAGAGCATTTAATGGTGAATTAGTCTAGGCACAAAAACAGTTTAGAATTAAGCTTGAAAGGGTTACTAAGAAATCTACATCTTTTGATGCAGAGGACCTGATGCTAGGCAAAAACTCCAAGGAAGATCATGACAGAGAGGATGGTCTCATTCATGCCAAGATATTCAAAGCAGTACTTCTGTGGGGGAGCAAAAAGATGGAAAAAAGGAGGTGTCCAGGGATAAGATAATGACTAAACAAATCGTGCTACATGAATGTAACAGATGTTATTTGAACATATGAAGCAATGAATATGGAGAATTCAGAAAAGTATAAGACTTAAATGCAGAGTAAATTAAATCAAAACAAGAGAACAATATACACAATGACTACAAAGTGAATACTATATAATTACTATATAAACACTTATAATGACCAAGCATAGCCACTGAGAAGAGTTGAAAAAAATGAATCTCCCTCCTTGCAGGTGACTATGGGGGTAGAACAGGGCATAAACTGGCAGAGATGACTGATGCGTTGCTCAGGCTTGCTGAAGTGCTTTTCTGTTCTTTCTTTTTCAAGGTGGGTAAGTTATATGTAGAAATAATGGGACTAGGGAGGGATTTCATTGGTGGGGGAACTCCTGGATGAGGAAACTCCCTACCTTAATGCAGGTCAGCACTTTCTTTGAACTTCTCATCTTAGAGAGCTGCCCAGAGCACTGAGAGGTTGAGTGACTTGCCCAGGGTCACACAGCCAGGATGTGTCAGAGGCAGGACTTGAACCCAGGTCTTCCCAGCTCTGAGGCCAGCTCTCTATCCACTACACCATGTTGCCTCTCATTGGGAGATAAATGTGTGGTGAAAACAAAAGGCTTTAATAAAACTTAGATATATTTTTGTTACAAATAAAAAAGAATATAGGACAGGGCATGGATGACTAAAATCTCAGATCATCTTCAAACTTCATTCGGGTGAAAACCCTTGAGATTCCTCCTCTATATGTTCTTTCCCATTAGATGCAATGGTGATGGGTGGGATACAAGTTTCCCTCCTTTTCACTTCCTCTCCTACCAGGAATGACCAATAAGTGGACAATGAGAAAGAAAAGGAAGAGGAAAAATAAGGATCCTTGTATCATAGGAGGATGAGTTGAAGGAACTGGGCATATTTGGCTTGAAGAAGAGAAGACTCAGTGCATTCTCAGATATTTGAGGGGCTGTCTTGTGGAGAAAGGAGCAGACTTGTTCTCACTGGGCAGAACCGGGAACAGTGGGTGGAAGTTACAAAAAGCACACCTGGGCTGGATGTCAGAAAAATCTTCCAATGAGAGCTATCCCAAAGGGGAAGGGGCTGCCTCAGGAGATCTCCAAGTGGAGGCTGGCCGACCACTTGTTGGTAGGTTACAGTAGGTATTCCCTTCATGTATGGGTTGGACTAGAGGCCAATGAGGTTCCTGAGATTCAGCGATATCAAGTGGGAACTCGGAGCTGGCTCATCAAGTCAGATAGCCATTCACTGTGTGTGGATCTGCTGATAACCTCCCTGGATGCAGCAGCAGTCTCTCCAGTCAGCAGTCATGGCTATGAAGGGGGAGGGGGGAATCGAAGCCAATGACTCACCTGACTAAAGAGTTTCTCCTGCCAACCGACCACCACCTCTTCTTCATCCCCTTCATCTCTCCGGTGCCCACCTACAAGACAGCAGAAGGAGCCAGCTGCCTCTTCCCTTCTACTTCTACAGAGGACAACCAAGTACTTGCTTTCATTCACCAGCCAAACACTTTGAGACTCTTAATTGGCCAACATTTATTATGACCCTGTGAGCAGAGGCCTCCCACGTCTTTCTCCTCACTACCCAAGTTTCACCTCCAACTGGGTGGCAGGAGGTAAACTTCAGTGGTAAGTGTCAAACAGTAACACCTTGGCCCTCCTCAAACTGCGTGTTTTTGCTGGAGGAGAATCTTAGCCCCTTGAGCTTACCAGATCATGCCTAGAGCTGAAACGCCTAGAGAAGAAACACAGTACCCACAGAAAGAGGGAGCTGAGGGAAGGCAAAATGATTACTTCCAAGAAGACTCCAGTCCTATCCGGTCTACTCTCACCTTTTTCAAAGAGAAAAGTCTCCTCAAAGACAAATGCTCGATAATGTCCAAGTCACTTAAAATCTGGGGAAGGGAGGGGAGAGGAGGAAAGATTGGGAGGAGGGGTACAGTAGGGGAGACAAGAGAGGACGAAACTTAGAATCACAGATTCAGAGTTGAAGAATCCTTCAGGGATCATCTAGTTGAGGGATCTTAACCTTTTCTGCACCAATCTAGTAGGCAATCTAGTGAAGCCTATGGACCACTTCTCAGAATATTTTTAAATGCCTCAAATAAAATACAATAGATTAATTGAAATAGTTACCAAAACTTTTTTTTAAAGTTCATGGACTTCAGATTTAGAACTCCTGATCTAGTCCAATCCCTTCACTTAAGAGTAAGGAAACTAAGGCCAGAAGAAGGAAAGAAACTTGACTAAGGCCAGTAGTAAACAGGAGAGCCAGGCACAGAAGCTAAGACCTGGGCCTCCAAATCCAATGTTCTTTCCACTTCATATATGTTCTTCCTCCTCCCCTGGGGAATTTTTACAAGAGAAATAAACAAGAAAGGAAGACTCTCGTTACTGAATAGTGTTCCTCCTCCATCCTTTAGCCGATGAAAATTTCAGATGTATACCTGACTCACAAAGATGAATTTCATAGGCAGCCCCCAATTGCTAACAATCTACATGTCAGTTATTTGGAAATCGGAACTCACTTTCCTATAGAAATGTTAAAAATAGGAGTAAGATTCTCTTTATTCCACAAAATCCATTTAACCAATAATTTAACCATCATTGTTTCTGTAGGAAAATCCATCTTAAGTTTCAGCTTGAGACAAAGAGGAACACTGTCCACTTCCACAAGGGGGACTTCCCCAAGTCCCCAAAATGCTGTTGCACAGTAAGCATGTTAAAGCTATATAGTCGGGTTCAAAGGACCAGAGATGAGGAACTAGAAGGGACCCCAAAGCAATCTAGTCCAACTTTCTTGTTTTACAAAGGAGAAAACCAAAGCCCGGAGAGGATAAATTATTTATCTAAAGTGGCACAGTCAGTAAGCAGCAGAGCCACAATTTAAACCCAAGTTCTCTGACTCCAAATCTAGCACACTTTCCAAGGTTTTTGGACATTGAAATTTACCCAAAGTCACGTATATGAGAAGGCATTAAGAATTTCTTACTTTTGTATAACACTTTCAGATACGTTATCTCATTTGATCATAACTGCTCTGTAAGGTGGATATTTTATAGAAGAGAAAATTGATTCTCAGAAATGGGCAACACATCATTACAGAACCTTTTAGAACTATGCAGTGGCATGCACTCTGACAGTCAGGTTCTAGAGCCGTGATATAGAAGATCCTTTGTGTTCAAATCTCCTCATAACTCACCCCCACTCCAGCATTTCCAATCTTCTCACACCTCACACCCCACCCTCCTTTCTCTTTAGAGACTCTTCAAACCAATGACATTGGCCTCTTTGCTGCTCCATCTACTGAGTCTGGGCATTGTCACTGCTTGGAATTCTCTCCCTCCTCATCTCTGTCTCCTGGCTTCTTTCAAGTCTCAAATAAAATCCCATTTTGTACAAAAAGTCTTTTCCAAGCCCCCTTAATTCTAGTGCCCTCCCTCTGCTGATTATCTCCAGTTTATCCGGTATGTAGCTTGTCTGTACAAAGCTGTTTGCAGGCTGTCTCCCATCAGACTGTAAGCTCCTTGAGAGCAGAGGCTATCTTGTTCTTCTCAGGACAATGACCTGTTGCTTAATAAATGTTTGATGACTGACTAGGTTGTGGTACAAGTGTCTAGGCCACAACTAGTGCCCATTCAGAACTCTTTTGGTAAACAATGTATTTCTTCTTTCTCCTCAAACCCTCTTTGAGGAAGCAGAGCAGACCGACCTCCTCAAAGGCACAAAGTCCCAAGGAGTCCAGGACGAGAGCAGAGAATCTGAGACCTCGGGTCACTACTTCTTCCTGGGAGGCAGGAGGAAGGTGAACAGGAATGGCTACCCGCACAGCTCAAATACCACCTACTCCCAGTACCCTCCCCAAATTCCCAACCAATTATATCATCATATGAATACATACCGGCTGATGTTTGTGGGTTAAAGGTGGCCAAGTCTATAGCGTCATTTGCCAGCTGGGGAGATGACTGGCAGAAGAGGAGGCTGCCTGAAGTGACTCTCTGGAGATGAACTCTGATAGAGAGAGAGAAGCCTAGTATAGACAACAAAGTGATGGGGTGGCCATATCACAGAGCTGGAAAAGATACCATAAATGGGAGTGGGCAGCTAGGCAAAGCAAGGCTTTGCAGGAATGTGTGGGGGGAGGGGGGCTAGAACAGGGTTAAAGCAAAGTCTGTGATTGGGGGGAACGAGGCATAGGTAACAGCATATTCAGGAACTGTGGTAGGAACAGACAGGCTTGAGGGAAATTATGTCTGTGAGAGGAAAGGGTGCTTGTGGCAAGGCAGGAGGGAGAATGACTCAGGTCCCAGGGAAGGAGCGTCTATATGATGGGCCCCAAAGACCAAGAGATGGGAACCATGTGACTACAAAACGTTGGGAAGAGGGGGCATAGAAATTTAGACAGGAGCCAGAGGCCCAAAGGAGAAGAATGGTTTAAGTTCATACAGTAGAGCCCCATTGGAACCCAGGTCTCCAGACTCCAGAATGCTTCACTGCACCTCACTGATTCTCGGGAGCCAGATTCTGAACTCTGCTAGACAGTCACTTTGGGGGCCTTTGGGTTGCTCCTCTCCCCAGGCCTGTTTCCCCACTGCTCCACCCCCACCCCCACAAATGAACGAGGAGATGGACTTTATTTTAGGACTTAAAAAAGCCGGAAAAAATCTTACACTTAACTCAGTGAGGTCCTTTGCACCAGGTGCAAGATGCCAAGAAGACAAAACTGAAAACAGGTCTTGCTCTCCAGGGGCCTCCCTAAAGATCCTCTGCCCCGACTGTGTTTCACCAATGTAACTGCCATCATGGGATCTGACTGGGAGACTCCATTCAGTCTTACCTAGGTTCAAATCCGGCCTCAGAAACTTACTAGCCGTGTGACCCTGGGCAAGTCCCTTAAAAAACAAAAAACCTCTGCCTCAGTTTCCCCATTTGTAAAATGAGGATAATAAAAGTACCTTCCTCCCAGGGCTGTCTTGAGGACCAAATGAGATTAAAAACTGTCAAGTGCTTGGCACAGTGCCTGGCACATGGTAAGCGCTATTCAAACATTAGCTATTATCATCAACATGATGATTGACAAGGAGGATGATGTCCTGTGAATTACCAGGCGCAGCTCCTAGGCTCACAGGGTTCGAGCTGGAAGGGACCTCAGAGGCTGCAGTCCAATCTCTTCATGTTACAAAAGAGGGCAGTGAGGCTGACACACAAGTGACTTGCCCAAAGTCACACTGGGGAGAGCGCAGGGCTCGAACCTGGGCTAAGCGAGCCTTACACTACCCTACCCCCATGTAGCCCTGCTCCGACGCTCCAGGGATGCTGCGGGGATGGGGGCGGGGCGGGGCGAGAGGCGGCCTTCGAAGCACATGTTACGTGGAGGAGAGGCAGAGGGGGAGGGGAGGGGCGGGGCGGGGACGAGGGGAAGCCGGTACCGGAGCCGAAGGTTGCGCACGGGGTCCCGGGAGCGATACACGGCCTCCCCGGTATCTGTATTCCAGCCTCGGTCAGCCATGGCCGCCGCCTTACTGCGCCTGCGCGGGGGAAACCGAGCCCTCGCGCGCCCTCAGTTCCCCTAGCAACGGAGCACGCCGGAAGAGCCCCGGTGCAGGGCGGGACGATGACGCAATCCCAGCTCGGGATAGACTGATTGGCTTTCTCTTTACGCCAAGAACGATTTGCGGGGCAGGCGCCTGCGTTTAGAGGCCGCACCCCCCACCCTTCCCGCTCCCCGCCCCCAATGGCCAGGGGCCGTTCTCTCCAGCTGGGGAGTGCGATCTAGAATCTAGAATAGGGTTGTCTGTAAGACCCCTGATAGATGTCAGGGGACACACATTTGTTTTCACTAACCCCAAGGGGAAATTTAGCAATTTCGGATTCTGGGAAGCGGTTTTTGGGTTAGCTGGATCGGGCTGCTCAGAGGTCCAAGACACACAAAAAAGTTAAGAATCCCTCAGCTAGAGCATCTAATGCTACCCCATCATTTTGGAAACTGACAGAGGTAAAGTGATTTTCCTTAGGACGCCCAGATTATAGGCAATCAATCAATAAAATTAAGCCAATATGAAGCCGCTAGGGCACTGGGTCTGGAGTCGGGATAGACCTGAGTTCAAATGTCGCCTCACATACTGTGTGACCCTGGACAAGTCATTTAACCTCTGGCTGCCTTATCTGTAAAACGGGGGCAACAAAACACCTACTTCCTAAGGTGCTTGTGAGAATAAAATGAGATAATACGTGTGAAGTGCTTTGTAAACCTTTAAAGAACTAACTGTTATTATGAGCCACATGTGCTACTTGCTGGCACTGTGCTAATCTTGGTGTGGGTACAAATACAGAAAAGTAAAAATAAAAAACTGCCCTCAAGTAGCTTTTTTAAAAAAAAAGCTTAATTTGTATTTCATTTTTATATTACCTTGATTTCATAACAATAAGAAAAGGGGAACAAAGAGTTCAGCAAAAATAACCAAACCACCAACAGAGACTGACAGTATGTACCTTCATACCCATTGTCCCATTAACCTCTGAAAAGAAGGGAGGGAGATTCTAGGAAACAAGCTTGGTCATTATTCACCCATAGCATTCAGTTTCCTTTTTGTTTGTTTTTTTTCTTTTAAATTTTTTTTTTCAATTAAGAAACATTTTTTTTATAGGTTTTTGGAGGGACTCGAGTACGGAGTTCACTCTAGTCCCTGCTTACCAGCCGCCATCTTGGCTCCACCCCCTCAAAGAAACATTTTTTAATTAATCTGTGGCTCCCACTGACTCCCAAATGAGAAAAATGTTGAAAACCCCCAAAATGAAGCCCTTTGTACACAGCTGTCCAATCCAGCAAAACAAATTCTCAAGTTAGCTATGTTCTCAAATGTATGTCTCCTTCTGCATTTATGTTCATTACCTTTCTGTCAGGAGGGGAATACTGGGTTTTGTTTTCATTCTTTTGGAATTGTGTTTTCTCAATACATTGATCAGAATTCTCAAGTTTTTCAAAGTTCCTTTTCTCTATAATGCTGTTATCATTGAGAACAATAATTCGTTCTCTTATTTCTGTTCACTTCCCTCTATATCAGTTCATAGATGTTTTCCCAATTTTGTCTGAAAAATCCGCTTCATAATTCCTTATCATGGCACAATATTATTCTATTACATTTGCATACCACAATTTGTTAAGCCATTCCCCAATAAGGTATCCCCTTAGTTTCCAATATTTGGCTACCACAGAAAGAGTTATTACAAATATTTTTAAGATCCCTCATCTCACTCTTTGATTTTTGGGGGGTACAGGCCTAGTAGTGGTATAGCTGGATCATAGGGTGTGCAGAGTTTGAAAACTTTCTGGGATAGCTCCACATTGCTTTTCAGAATGGCTGCAACAATTCATAGGTTCATCCACAGTTCATTTGTGTGTCTGTTGGGAGCAACTAAGTGGCATAGTAGGTAGAATGCTGGGCCTGGTATCAGGAAGACCTAAGTTTAAATCTGCCTCAGACACTTACTGGCTACGTGACCCTGAGCAAGTCGGTCGCTGTTTGCCTCAGTTTACTCATCTGTAAAATGGTGATAATAAGGGAACTTACCAGTGTTGTTTGGAGTCTCAGATGAGATAATTGTAAAGCACTTAGCATGGTGCCTGACACATAGGAAGTAATATGTAAATGTTCCTTATTATTATTTTAATTATTATTATTTTCCTATAGCCCCTCCGATGTGGGTCATTTTCTATTTTCGTCATCTTCGTCAGTCTGATAGATGTGTTGGAACTTCAGGTTTACCTTAATTTGCATTTTTTAAAATTATTAGTGATTTAGAGCATATTTTCATATGATGGTTGATAAGTTAGATTTCTTCTCTCTGTTCGTATCCTTTGATAGTTTATCTATTGGAGACTGGCTCTTACTCTGATAAATCTGAATGAATTCCTTATATATCTTGGACATGAGACCTTTATCAGAGAAACTTGTTCCAAAGATCTATTCCCAGTTACCCATTTCCCTTCTAATTTTTATTGCATTTGCTTTGCTTGCACAAAAACTGTTAAATTTTCTAGAATCAAAATTGTCTGTCTTATCTTGTATGAGCCTATCTATCCTTTATTTGGTGATGACCTCTTCCTCTATCCATTGATCCAAAAGGTAATTTCTTCTTGCTCTTCTAATTTATTTATGATGTAACCTTTTTAATCTAGTTTATGTATCCATTTGGAGCTTATCTTGGTATATGATATGAGATGCTGGTCTAAAACTGATTTCTGCCAAATGGATGTACAGTTTTCCCGGCAGTTTTTGTGAGGCTTTCCCCTAGTAACTGGGGTCTTTGGGCTTATCAAACACCATGCTACTGTGTAAGTTAATTTCTGTATGTTGTCCACCTAATCTGTCTTACTGATCCCCCTTTCTACTTTTCAACCAGTACCAAGTCATTTTTAATGATTATTGCTCTGTTGTGCATCAATGTATTTATTTTTAATAGTCAGGTAGAGGAAACAAAACTTCAAAACAAAGGTTTTTAATTAACGCTGTAGTAGTTTAAAAAAAAGTTCTATCATGGACTTGGTTAAACTAAACATTTCCACCATGATCCAGGGCAAACTGTCTTAGAAATATATACGTCAGTGAGACAAAAGGGCCTACATATGTAAAGAATAAACAAGGAGGGGCACACATAAAAAAAACCATGTATATCCAGGTACATATATGGAGAAGCAAACAGAGGGAAACAGGTGCTAGGGTACATGCATGGGGGAGTCAGTTCATGCCCCTGATTCTGCCTGGCCACTTCTATCTCCTAATGACTTCATTACTTTGCTCTCACTGGGTTTGCTTGTTGCTAGTCTCATTAACTCTGCTGGATTCTGCTCTGATAAGCATAGTCTGATGGTTGTGTAGTATCTATCAGATGCCGTTCTGCCAAATGAAGATGATTTTCAACTGGATGCTATCCAGCTATTTTGAGCTTCTGGCTCAGCTGCTATCCTTGGAGATCTGTTCCTTAAGAGAACTGATCTTCTTTCCCACTTCTTTTCATGATTACCCTTGGGAATCTTGACTTTTTGTTCCTTCCATGAATTTCATTATTTTTTTAGGTCTATAAATTGAGAGTTCAGCACAACACTGAATAAATAAATTAATTTAGTCAGTTATCATTTTTATTGCATTGGCTTGACCTACCAATGAACAATTAACATTTCTCCAATTAAAGGAATTATCTATCTTTATTATGTTTTTAAGCAATTTACACGATATGGAGGGGTGTACACAGATAAGTAAATACAAGTTACATACAAAACAAGTTCAAAGTAATTAGGGTGAGGAATGAGAAGAGAACAATAATAGGGTAAAGAACAAAACAAAAGTTAACTGATCAGTATGGGAATCACCATAAAATGAAGGGTTTGAATTTGAACCCAGGTCCTCCGATTCCAATCCAGTGCTCTTCCGAAGATATATTGTAATTGGGAGGGACTAGGGCTAGACCTTAGGCCTCAAAATCCAAATGCATTTCTCTTTCCACTTTACCTGCTGTTACCAGTGAGCACTAATATGACTGAAACATTTTGTGATGAGCCATAAGCTTGAGCAAAACCCAGTGGGAAAGAGAAAATGCAGAAGGGTAAAGTGAATACTCATTCTAGAGGCAGAGAACCTCAGGTTCAAACTCCAGCTCTGCCCCGCAAATGACATTGAGAAAATCAATTAACTTCCCTGGGCCCCAGTTTCCTCATCTATAAAAAATACAGAGACCGGACTAGAGGGCTTTACAATTCTTTCCAGCTCTAACTCTTATAGCCCAATGCAAACAAAGTGCAAATAGTAAGGGGGCCAAAGGTGGTTTGCCCAAAGGGCTATTCAACTCACTGAATGAAAGAAAGGTTTTTGTCTTCCTGGTCCTGGGATCGTTTTTTTATCCAGAACATTCTAGTTCCCCAAATAAGGGCTAATACACTTGTCTCCGAAGGATTAGTGTGGGATACAGGCTGCTCTGTGGTTTTAAATCTTATAGATTACTCTTGTCACTAAAACATTCAGAACAATTTTGAAATTCTCAGCCTGGTTTTCCATGCACTTGACTCCTTGAACAAATGAGGCATTATTCCCAAGAAGGCCAGGGCAAGGCAGTGACATGTACCAAGACAGGGGAATGAGTTCTTGGGAAATTTAACAAGAAACTCACTGAGCAATGTTGTATATTTATTCACCATACAAGAAAGAAAAAACAAGGAAGTCATCAGGAAGGCTTTAGAGGAAGTGAAAAGTTCATGAGATTGTGTTCTTTTAAAACCAGGATTTTTTTTCAGGGTCTAAGCTAGTTCTTGGTGATTGAGCCACCAAGTCTCGAAGCTCTGACTTATTAAAGACCAGAAAAATATTATTCAGTGTTAGTGTCTCAGCGGACCAGAATGAACTCCCTACTAAAAAACAGCCATTCAATTTGATAGAGAGGAATATTTTGGGGGAAATGTACAGCTTTAGTAACAATGGAAAAAATACATATTAAAATAATTTTTAAAACTACTATTATATTATTTTTAAGCACCATTAGAGCCATATTAAGTGAGTTAAGAAGGGGAACAGCTTGGTGAAGTCATTAGAGGGCTGGCCTTAGAGTCAAGGAGACCAGGTGCAAGTCATGCCTCTGACACAGACTCGATGTGTGTTAACAGGAAAGATACTGAATCAATCCCTTGGACCCTCCCATCACCACACTTTCCCTTTGGTCATATCGAAAGTCCTCTAGCAGTGACTTTAGAGACTTCATGGATGCAGCAACAGCTGAAGAAGACCTTCAAGAAAAGAATTACTTTTCCAGGTACATTTGCTGCCACAAAGGTGGAACATTTCTAGCTGCATCGGAGTCTGCTGCCTTGAAAGTCCAGTAAGTCCTCCAGATTCTTTTGACTGGGGTGGAGGGGAAGCTGAACAGAGGACCTCTCACGATTACGGGCCAGTGCAGGTTATTCATGGAACTCCGCTCCTGAGATTCCACTCCACCAAAGTGACCTTGATTATTGTTCTCGTGGGCCAAAAATGGTGTTATCTGAGGACCACTTTAGCTCTGAAATTCCCTCTCCTAGGGTACTTGCTTCATCCTTAAGGGGATCTGGGAGGAGAGGAGGGAGATACCCATGTGAAGGGATGGGATTTTCACCAATAGCGCCTTTGTAGATGCTGTTATGGGTGCTCTGGTGGCCATTAGGTTATAACTACTCAGAGGGGCCGAGGCTCAGCCTGGAAGCGGGGAGGTTGAGAGTTTGCCCAGCAGAGGGCGAAGGCATAGTTGAGGAATGTTCAGGGGGATAATTTGTTTATTAGATGGGAGACAAGCCCCACAATTAGCTATTCCTGGGAGGGTAGGATGCAACTCATCTTCTCAACCTTGGATTGGTTAATCACAGATTGTTGGCTTTGCTTTTTGTTTTTCAAGTCAAGAAAAGTTTACTAAACCCCTGTTATGAGCTAGACACAAAGACAAAAACATAGCAGTCTCTGTCCTCAAGGAGCCTACAGTCTTTTGGAGCCAGGTCCTCTGCTTGCATGCAAATACCTGTCCTGACACCTCAAAGCATATTCAACCTTATGAAAGGCCATACAAACCTTTTAAAAACTAACAGAAATCAATTTTCTCTCTCTTCTACCTCCATTCTTTCCATTGCCCATGGGATGGGGGCGGTGGAAGAAAAACAAAACCCTTACAACAAATATGCATACTCAAACAAAACAAATTGTGGTGCTGGCTACAGCCCTCATTTTGGAGACCACTATATAAGACTTTCTTTTTTTTCCATTCCACAAACATTTATTAAATGTCTACTGTATGCAAGGTGGGATGCTTGGTGATATAAGACTTTCATCAGTAGGCAACATCTGAGAGGAAGCTTGGCCTGATGGATAGAATGCTAATCTTGGAGTTGGGAGATTTGGATTTAGATCTTACCTCAAATATTTACTGGTTTTATGACCTTTGTCAACCTGAGAGTTTTGTTAAAAGAGGCAAACAGACAAGGTGATTACATAAATTCATATTGTTTCTTCCCTTAAAGCTAACAGATACATGTACACAGAGTCAAAACTTGAATTCTGACTGTCTGATAAAAGAATGAGAAGACTTAAATCCATTTTAGAACAATCCCCACTTAGGATGTCTGTGTCACTCAAATATATGATCTCCATATATGTTTAACCATAATACGAGGAAGGAATTTTCTTAATTGAATAGGTTGTAAATACAATAAGATAAGAGAGTTGACAAAGTGTCAATTGAAATTACAACCCAGGATATCTGTGTTCCCTTTACCATTAACATGACATAACATAGTATATGTCCATAAAATATTAAGATAAGAAAAGTCCCAATACTCAAGGTAGTGTCTGGTCAAGGCGCCTTGTCCCTGGTATTTATTAACAGAAGAATGCTCTGGTCAGCTTCACCTGGCCTTGTAGTATTGACACAGGAAGGGGCATTTTGAGTTTACTCAAAGAACAAGGCATGTCTATTATACCAGAGTATTGCAAAGCATTATGGTAGATTAAGCTCAGAGTAGGCCTCTCCTGATTGGCCAATCCAGATTCTAAGCCTTTCCCAGGTCTTGGGGGTTCAAAATGGTTTGGGGAGGGTCTACACCTTGGTTAGTCATTTAACTTCTCTAGGCCTCAGTTTCCTCACCTATAAAAGGAGGGAGTTGATTTGATGACTAATAATGTCCCTTTTAGCTCTAAATCTATGATTTAGGTGAATTATGTCTGTTAATTCATTTGCAAAAAAAAGACCTAATGTTAGACCCCAATCTGAGTCTGTTAATAATCATTATACAACACCAAGTCTTCTACAACCTGTTTCATTGACCTTACGGCAACATTACTTTCACACCTATGGCCTACTGATAGGATTAAGAGACTTTTTATGTCTTTATTCTCTTTGCAATATAAACCTTTCTTAAAATTTCAGCCTCCATTTTCTTTTACTATTACTTGAATTTTAAAACTAATAAATAATAAAAAAGCAAATA
This sequence comes from Trichosurus vulpecula, assembly GCF_011100635.1. Classification (NCBI taxonomy): domain Eukaryota; kingdom Metazoa; phylum Chordata; class Mammalia; order Diprotodontia; family Phalangeridae; genus Trichosurus; species Trichosurus vulpecula. Next base: position 170,802,971 of record NC_050576.1, on the reverse strand, counting down.
GCCAAATGTAACAACATGTAATAGATTAAAAACAATGAAATATATATATGCAAATAAGTACCACCGCAAAGCAAGAGACACAGTATGCATACAAGCAATAGCTGCAAAATATATGCAAACAATTAGCATGCGAATAAGAAAGCAACATCCGGTATGTCAGCACCATGGGCAAAGGAGTAACAGCCTTATCATTAATGCATAGTTTAGCACACTAATAATCTAAGGTAGTTGTAAGTACAAGGCATGTGTATCCTATGAAATAGAGCCCGTAGATTATGAATGAGGAAATTTCCATGGTGAAACAAAATTAAAATTTATGACAAAAAAATGTAAAAAACCAACTGGGTGGGAGAAAGCAATTCCAGTAGAGAAAAAATTATAAATTAGAATCAGGAATAGTTTTTTTTTTAATTAAAACAGCAAAATAATTTATCTGGAAAAGAAATCCTCTTCTACTCCAAAATAGCACACACACACACACACACACAAAATCCACAAAGAGAATCCTCTCCCCCATATGACTCCAATGTGTCATTGAAGCAAACCTGCTCAAAACAAAATAAAGCAAGTAAACAAACAAATAAAAAAAGTCACAATACCCCCTATGAATCCCAACATATGATAGGCTTGGTGTTAACTAGGGATGCACTAAGCAGGCATCCTAGGTAATATGAGACATTGCATTGATAGTGCAACCCAGACCTGGCTTGGGTTCTGTTTACTGTAAGCTTACAGAAAAGCATATTGTCACTTTGTTAATTAATTAACCAGGGAGGGAAACTTTCCCATGTGCCTTCACAAATGAACAGTAAAGGTTTCCTCCTTGCCCAGAAAGCTGAAGCAGCAGCTTGCTATGGCGGCTAGGGTGGCAATCCACTCGCCCTAGCTGCTTCAGCTTTCTGGGCGAGGAGGAAACCTTCATTGACCCAGGTTCAGTATCAATCTAGGCCCTAGATTCTAGGGGTAATATAAATATGGCTCTGAATTATTAGACAACTATAGGAAACTCATGGTCTCTGTTCCTACCTTGTATCTAGGAAATTTCCTAGTTCCATCTGGCCCTCTGTGACAAAGGCAACACAGACCTTTCGGTGATCTCATAGTTTACTGAACATAGTAAGATAAAGCTCCAAAGAATTTGTCAATCACTCCACTTCTTTAAAGTATCTGGGGGATAGTCCAGTAAAGGACCAGATGTTTTACCATATCATGGAGACGGAAGAAAAATAAAGGGGGAGGTTTGTATTTATCTCTGTATATGTCCATTGCCTCAGCTCTGGACCTCAGAGGTTAAACAGAAACACCGAAATGGTAATGTGGAAAGAGAGGTCAGTCATTCTGGCCCTCGTTCAGCCCTCCATTGTTTGTGGTAGCTGATAGGCACCTGGATTCTAGACTCCTTAATCCTGCTCCCTATGCTGGTCTGTACAGGTAGATCCCAAACACCGAAGGTAGAGCTTTGGGCTAAAGCCATTGCTGTCACTCAAAATTCATATTCAATTCTCCTTTCAAGAATTCTGACCCTTTGACCCAGAACTTCTAGGGCTACATCCAAAGAGATCATAAAAATGGGAAAAGGACCCACACGTGCAAAAATATTTATAGCAGCTCTTTTTGTGGTGGCAAAGAATTGGAAATTGAGGGGATGCCCATCAATTGGGAATGGATGAACAAGCTGTGGTATATGAATGTAATGGAATTCTATTGTGCTATAAGAAATGATGAGCAGGTGGACTTCAGAAAAATCTGGAAAGACTTAGATGAACTGATGCTGAGTGAAATGAACAGAAACAAGAGAACACTGTACACAGTAACAGCTACAGTATGAGATGACCAACTTTGATAGGCTATGGAGTCTGAATGCAGATTGAAGCATACTATTTGCTCTCTCTTTTTTTTTGTTTGTTTTTTCTTTTGTGTGATTTCTCACATTCATTCTAATTCTTTATAACATGACTAATGTGAAAATATATTGAATAAGAATGTATATGTAGAGCCTTTATCAGATTGCATGCCACCTTGGGGAGGGGGGAGAGGAGCAGGGGGAGAAAATTTAAAACGCAAAAGCTTATGGAAGTGAATGTTGAAAACTAAAATTAAATAAATTAATTTAAAGGGGGAAAAAGAAGTAAAAAAAAAAAAAAGAATTCTGGTCACAGTGGATAGTGACTGATTCTCTTCAACCAATCACGAAATAAGTTCAATTGTGGCAGCATTAGCTTTTATACAGTGATCCACAGTTCTTATGATCCTTTCAAACTGATTAAGGACTAATTCATCCCCAGTTCACTTTTGGTTTGTTGATTCAATTGAGAAGTCTGTGCCTTCTGTGATTAATTGGAGTGAGAATAGATACCATCCCCCTCCCATAATGCTATTGACCAACAATACTTCAAGATGGTTTCTGAGGTATGCTATCACAGCTCAACTTTCTTGGATTCTTTTAGGAACAGATGGAAACTGGTGAGCTGGATCTTGTGGGTTGGGCACATCTCAGGCACATTGCACATCCCACTCAGGCAATGAAAACATGCCAGTCCTCATTTTTTTTTTACTTAAAAAAATTATAAACTTGACAAACATCAACAAACATTTCCTTATGCAACGAACAAAAAAGAGAGGGTTGTATAAGAAACCCTGAATCTCTATTCTATACAGCTTGTTTTTTCTTAAGTATATATTAAGTTTTACACATTAGTACCAACACTGCTTTTCTTGTCTGCGTTCCCTTAGAAAATTCCTTCTATTCTCTTCTGCGTTTAAAAAATATTTCATTGATACACATTTTCCTTTTTCCTTTCCCTCTCTTGTCCTTATAAAGCACTTGCCTCTTTCTTAATACCTTACTTCACAGATTTGGTTTCTGCCTTTCTTACCCACACAACTCTTCCCCAGGTCAGAAGCAAATGCATCCTGGATGGCAAACCATACTTCAAGTCTGGTTTCCTTTTGCTCTAAAACCAAGCCTTTCGGTAGAGTTAAAAAAAAATACATATACATGTGTGTGTGTGTGTGTGTGTGTGTATATATATATATATATATATATATATATAGTATGTTACAATAATTGTGCTAGATGGTAATTATGCATAAACATTTCACATAAATAACTATAATTAATATCACTTTTACACAGTTAAATTAGGTCTTTATATGTATGTATATATTTTTCCTCTTTTTTTGTTAGTTCTGCAGTATCTCTAAATAGCATCACTGTTGTCACTCTCCCTTGATGCTAGGTAGTTTAATCCCCCTCAAATACATTAACATTCACATTTTAGCCAAATACAGTTACTCTCCAGCATCCTAGGTTCTCTTTACATTGTTCTCCCCACCCCCACCCCCTACCTCCAGATCCCTGATCTCCATCTAGTGGTCCCAAAGGGAAGTAAGTGCCCTAATGTTGTTCTTCATTTTCCTTGCTTACTCCAGATATTGGGTGCTTAGTGGGAAGCAAGAACCACAAGGCTGCCTTCTTCCCCAACTTTCTTCCCAATCTGGAGCTGCCAGTTCAGGGACTCTGCGTTCCCTTTTACAGGGAAGGGGATAGGGGAGCCAGTGTCCAATCAAGAGAGCAAAATGATCTTGCCATCTGCGATGCTACTATACTTTCCATGCTCCAAGCCATAGCCATCTGACTAACCAAAGTACACTAGTGAAACTGGAACTTGCCATCTGCCCTTCAGCTACACTTTTTGAAACACCACAGCCTTCTATCAACCATGTAGTAGAAATCTTCTCTCTATGTTATCTCTCCCACTTAGTATATTATCCCATTGAGAGCAAGGTCTGTCTCTTTTTTATATTTGTTTCCCACAGCATTTAGTACAGTACTCGGCACATAGTAAGTGCTTAATAAATACTTTTTTCATTTATTCATTCATTCTCATCAATTTCCCGAGGCTGATGCCCACTATTATTCCTCCTACATACTTTCTATTTTATACTCTCCTGTGATTCTCCCATTCTAAGAAGTCCCTGGTCTAAACCAGTGGTTTCTCATCTTTATGTAGTGACAACCTCTTTTAAAAAATGGTTGTACACCCCACTTTCATAAAATAATCTATGCAGATAATTGGAACTCACATTTTATCTAAATAAAATTATAATTGTAAAACAGCAGATGAAATAAAAATAGTGAACAGATGTTTATTGATGAATGTATTTATACTTCATATTTATAACTTAAAAAGAACCTCCATAACATTATTTTTAAAACATTGTTTATAACTTAAATTATTTACTATTAAGTTGTACTCATTTTTTTGGCACAAACTTTCTCAAAATGTGATGATATTGCTACTAACAATTCATTTAAAACTGCTCACCTAAACTGACATCTCGCTTTATAACGATTAAGTGGAAAAGCTTGCTTCACACAGCCAAAAGCCTAAAGACAATAAGAAGGGAACCATCAGCAAAGTCACCACCAATATAGGACAGCTTCCCAGCACCATCAAAGATAGGTCAGGGACATAGCCTATAAGATTCTGTGTCTGAAGCTATTAAGAGCAGAATGCTCTCCCAAGTAAGCCTCAGCGTAGTCATAAAACCAAAAAGGTCTGGACTTTGGAAACCTTGATAAAAGACAGTGATAAACATGATGCCCCAATCCTCAGACTACAGCACCCAGGTCCAGGGGCTTTAAGGTACCTAACACCCTACCTTGATATGGTAGAGAGGGCCCTGAAGATACAGCACTCTGAATCTGCAAATATCCAGGCATGCCTAACCCAGAAGGTGGAGATCGGTGCAGGAATCCAGGTGACTCAGCTGGGCCAATCACCCTACCCAAAAGTGCTGGCCCTGTCACAAAGCCCCAGTTTAGGAATTAAAGTGGGAGAGGTGAGTAAACCAAAGAAAACACTAACCAATATAAAAAATTATAGCAAGTCCAATGACCATCAAAAAGATAAAAATGACTTCATAAAACTTCAAGCAAATACTCAAAGAGTAAAAGAAAGTATTTTTTACAAAAACTAAATGATTAGACAAAATGAAGCAAGGAATGGAAATAAAATAAAAGCTCAAAAAATAAAAGCTCTATAGGAAAGAATTAGAAGGAAAATAAATAGCTTAGAAGCAAAAGTGGTGAACCTTACCCAAGAAATGGACTCCCAGAAAACTAGAATAGATCAAATGGAAATCAATGACTCCATGAGAAAGTAAAACGTTATAACAAAATCAAATAATTGCAAAATTTAAGTTATCTAATATTTTTTAAATGACCTGGAAAAAAGTCAGGGAGAGATAATTTAATAATCATTGGACTCCCTGAAATAATTTTCTAAAAGTCTGGACACTGTTTTGAAAAACCATAGATGAAAATTGCCCAGATATGACTGAATTAGAGAAAGATAGAAAAAATCTGCCACTTTCTGAAATAAGCCCCCAAAAGAAAAATCCTAGGAATCTCGTAGCCAAAATTCAAAGCTTCCATATTAAAGAAAAAATACTGTAAGCATCCAGAAAGAAGTAATTCAAGGACCAAAGAAAGTAAAGTCAGGATCACATAGGACCTATCAGCTTTTACGTTAAATGAGAGGAGATCTTATAATACAATATCACAGAAGGCAAAAGAAATACAACAAATACATTCTTATAACCAAGAATAACTTGCCCTGCAAAGATAAGCATAATCCTATGAGGGAAAAAGTGGATCTTTAATGGAATAGAGGGCTTTCAAGAATTTCTGATGAAAAGACAACTGGAGTTGAATAGGAACTTTAAAAAACAAGTTCAATAATTCAGAGACTCCTAGAAAGGTGAATTTAATTTGAGCAATTGGAAGGAGCTGCATAATGATCTAATGTTAACATTTTAAGAGTGGGAGAATAACAGCCGTTCCTTCAGAACCCTATCTGTCTTCAAAAGATATCAGGGGAGTTACATTTAGGGTTTTAAGACGGGAAAGAGAAAAGAGAGTAAAAGGAGGAATATATAAAGAGGAAGAAGGGTATGGAACTTGATATTTCTCACAATTGGGGTTCTTGAAGAGAATAAAATGAGCACGGTGGCACAAACCTGTACAGACTTATAACCCCAGCTATCAGGAAGGCTGAGGATGGCAGATCTCGAGGTTAGGAGTTCTGGGTGGCAGTGAGTTATCCATGGCATGAGTGGTGAGCCCCTGGGGGCAAGGTTGAGGTTGCATAGGGAGCAGTGAGCCAATCAAGTCACATACAGATCACAGCTCCCGTGCTAATAAGTGGTAAGACCTTGCCCATGAGTATCCACTGCATTTCTAGCCTGGGCAAGATAGGAAGACCTAGTCTTGAAGAAAAGAATGAAAGAAAAAAGTATACAGCACGGAGGACAATGCAAGCAGATGAATCTCATTCTTATCTGAAGTAGACAAATGAGTCTGGAAAACACACACACACACACACACACACACACACACACACACACACACACATCATTAGAATATCAGAGACTGTCTTTTTGTTTTTCTTTGTATTTCCTGATTAGCACAGTGCCTGGCACATAGTAAGCATTCAATAAATGCTTATTGACTGAAATTCTCTAGGGGCAGGATTGGGAATCTATGAACTGATGAAAATCAAAGTAAGCAGAACTAGGAGAATTATTTATATAATGACATTGACATTATGGAGAAAAACAACTTTGGAAAGCTTTAGAATTCTGATCAAAGCAGTGACAAACCATGAGTCCAGAAGACTGAAGCCGAAACACACCACTTACATTCTGCCAGAGAGGTAAAGAATTTAAAATGCAGAGAAAAAAAAAGACAAACGTTTTCAGACAGATGATGTGGGAATTCATTTTACTGTGATCAAGGGTTTCTTCTTGTTTTTGAGTGGGAATAGGAAGGAGGGACAGTTTATAAATGTAAAAATAAATAAAAATAGAAAAATTAAAAATATTTAAAAATAAAAGTAGCAATATCTTTTCTAGTTAAGATCATTACTTTCCCTGTCTCCTGAAATGATGCTTCTTTGACCAACTAAAGGATTAAGATATTGGTCATAGGGAGAAAGCCCCTTCAGTCTTTGAGGCATATGGTCAAGGAAGGAATGGAGTAATTCCAGTGAAAGATTAAGCTACCAGTATTAGTGATTATTGTTCTGGAATATTTACACAAAACTGTATATATATATATATATATACATATATATATATATATATACTTTTTTTCTTCAAGATTCCTGTAAAGAGTATACCAGCTGCTCTTTTCAATCTTATGCTAAAATCCTCCAAGTGTGGGAGAGTTTTCCTGTAGAATACTTAAGGGTATGGGGCATGATAGTGTTGCTGGGCAAATACATTCATTTAAAACCAATTTTTGGAAGAGAAAAAAGAATAAGGTATCTCCCTATCTTTAAAATCATTTTTATTCATTCTACACCTTCAGCCAATAGTCTTGTGGAATCTCAGTGTATATACTAATCTGCATTATAAGAGTAGAAATGGTTTTATATACATCCAGCTTAGTCAGCTTAAGGTCAAATTTACCAAATGGACAGTCAAGGAAATAGCATTTTCATTTTAACTTAAATTGTTGAAATGAGAACTTAATGATGAGTACTTAAAACTGTTGGAGTACTTTGTTCATAAACACCTAGTACTTGGTCCATGTAGCCATGGGGTAGTGGTTAGGGCTGGCCTTGGAGCAGGAAGTCCTCTAGCACAAATAGGCTACGACTTTGGGCGAGTCATTTACCCACTCAGTGTTCTAAACCAGAAATGTCAAACATACATCCCCCAACACTCCCAAATATGGCCCTAACCTAATCAAAATGTAATTGGGAAAAATGTAACAAAATAAATAAAAATATAATAATAAAAAAAAGATTCCTATAAAGGTTACCTCAAAATTGTCAGGTATGAAATAGGTAATTTATTTCCATATAGAAAAGAGAATGAAAAGCAATAAAGAATCGTAGAATAATTGAGTAGAGATATGTCTGAGAGAGTAGGGGTCAGGGTGGGGAGAGACTATGCCAATGTGGACAGCTTTCTCTCTGAGCTAGAAATTTTTGTATTTAGAATAATAACAATTTGACAACAATCTCTATCATCCTGTCTTCTACTAGAATTGGCCCTAAGCTGCTTTCAATGAATCTACAGAAGTTAAACTTATTTACTTATTAAGTACTTATTATATTACTTACTTATATAGCACTTATATAATAGTACTTATTACATTACTTGTTAACGTACTCTTATTCACTTGCAGAAAGCAATAGTTTTATTCACCCTACACAATAGTCCACAAAACATCAAATATAAAAGAATAGTAACATGGATAGCAGCTTGTGTCAGGATCATTTCTCTCTAAACTCCAACAAAAAGATGAAAATAAGGAAATAACAATAGGGATACTAAAATAGAGCCGATGTACGAGTGTGACACTTACAAATAAATGGGTCACCGCCACATGAGACACACAGAGCATATAATTTTCAAGGAGCGAGCTACGGTTGTATATGTCAAGAAAGTCACAAGATCAAAAACCAGACTTCAAAGAGGGGAACAGATTTAGAGCAATGAACACCTCTGAAATACCAGTCTTGATAAATACCTTGGGAAAAATGGACAACAATGATACAACAAATGTTTAAACAAAAACTTGTACAATATTTTTTAAAGTATATGGCTTACCATACACAGACAGCTATGGAAAGATAAATACTTCCTTATCAAAAAGGAGGAAGGAGTCTGATCAATATTTTCAGGCTACACGATAAACACGTTAAAAATCTGTAGAAATACTTCCTGAACAAACAGATGCCATTTTACAGAGAATAATAAAAGCTGATAATAGATATATGCCATTGGATTCATGGAATGTAACTATGACATGGCAAAGATCCAAAATGCAATAAAAAATCCCCCAAAGGTGACGATCCATTGAACAATATGTCATTAAAGAAACATCGAGCAAGTGATGGAGTCTGGCAGATGTGTACTTAAACAGAGGAGTTCATTTTAGGGATAAAAAATCAGATCAGATCATTAGTACTAGAAAATACATAAAGGTGAGGAGCCCAGATTTATTGCCCAATGAAGACTTTTCAAGGAAAGTATAGAAACTATGAAATATATCCCAGGTTGCATGTATTGAATACCTAGAATACCTAGACACAGTCAAGAAGACAGAATTATTCACAAGAAGCTGCTATTTTCCATAAACTTACAGATGACAAATCCTCATTTTATATATCTGGCACAGTGGGTAGCTTGACACCATCCAGCCAAGGCCACAGGAGCTGTTCACCTATGTTAATTTCTGTTCTTTACTTTCCATCACAGTTTGCTTGACTTATCAAGAGGGGAGGTAAGAGGCTCTTCACTCCCACCTTGGTTACTTCAGTAAAAGATGCTATTAACAGAGTTGCTAATTATCAAATGGTTATGGGTTCAAAGTCAAAAGATTTTGGAGAAGTTAAGAAAAAGATACGCAGTATATAGATATGATCAGGTATAAAATGGGTAACTTATTCCCATATAGAAAAGGGAATGTTAAGCAATAAAGAGTCTTAGAATAAAACTGGATTCAGTAACTCATCACTAATAGTAAGATATAATTAGAAGGCTAATATTTAAGCCTTACTGGGACATAAACAATTTATTTTTTGCAAGTTTGCTAATTTTCCAATTAACATTATATCTTTACTGAGTACAGACCAATTAAAAGCCAAGCATGATGATCCATATGCAATCAATTTCTGGGGGCTTCTTCCTCATCACAAATCTGATCCTGCTGCTATGGACCTAGACCTGGACCTGGACCACTCTGCTGTTTATTGCCTTTATCTTTAGCACTGGTAGGCCTTCATTGACATTTTGATGTTTATAAGAATCATGGGAGTGCAGGATTATAGGCTTAGAGGTAGAAGGACTTTTATAGACTTTATAGACTTTTGTAGACTTTGAGGCCATCAAGTTGAACATATTCATTTACATATAAGACATGTGTATTACCCATGTAGTTTATGTGTGTATATCCACATGGGTTTGTCTAAATTTGTTTTGAGAATAGGCTTTCATAGACATCTTGGGGATCTTGCCCATTCCTCTACAAGAAAGATGTTAATTCCTGCCTAAAGGGGATTAGGAGAAGGGGCCATGAGCCTGGAGACCTTGCTCTCCTTAAAGAAGGGGCAACTACTTGGTGCAGTAGATAGATTGCTGGGCCTGGACTCATCTTCCTGAGTCTGAATCTGGCCTCAGACACTTACTAGACATGTGACCCTGGGCAAGTCATTTAACCCTGTTGACCTCAGGTCCTCATCTGTAAAATGAGCTGGAGAAGGAAATGGCTCTGCCAAAATCTCTGCCAAGAAAACCCCAAAAGGGGTCACGAAGAGTCAGACGCCTCTGAAAACAACTGAACTATAATGACCAGACTGTAATTGTACATACCTGCCCCACTAAATATTGCTAATCAAAGGAAACTATTTTTAGATTCAAGCCACTTTCCTGATCACTATACCATAAAAGTGAAGGAGTGCCCCAAGCTTATATCTGAAGGCTTGGCCGCTTCCCAGTGAATACTAGTTACACAAAAGACTATCACAAATAGTGACTAATGAGTAAATCCATTTATCCAAGTAGCTAGCAAACAGAAATCAAAAGAAATTATACAGATTAGAGTATTCCAGACAATACAGAGTAATCGAGCTCTTTCACAGGGAGCAAGATATAACCAGTCTCACCCAAGGGAAAATTCCCCAAAGGCTCTAAGGAGACAGGCTGGAAACCAAGGACATGTTGAGGCACCAGTTCTTCTTATATATCTGCTGCTTCCCAAAGTTTTTTTTCTCTCTCTTTGGGTCTCACCCTAAAGAGGGTTTTGAACTATCTATCTTCTCTAGAAATAAGAAAGAAGGTTCTTCCTCTCCCACCAATTCCACCCCTCACTCAGGCATTCAGTATGGAGTCATCCTCCTCTTCACCAATGAGGAGAGTCTTATGCTCATATTTCAGACTTAAGTCCAGGATTACATGCACCTGGAGCAATTGAGTCACAGAGACTAAATGATTTATTCAAAGTCACACAGCTAGGTATCAGAGGTAGCATTTGTGCCAAGGTCTTCCATACTCCAGGTTCAGGGTCCTATCCACTACATAATGCTGTCTCCTTAGTTCCATGTGTGAGGAAAGGAAGCATGATAGGAGAGGAATGGTGGTCAAGGTCCTAAAGTATAAACCTGGCTAAGTGAATACACATACTTCTTGGGTAGAAGGGGCCAAAGTCCTAGCCCTGCCATTATTCTGAGGAAGGGTAAGACTCATCCTTTTTCTACCTCTGGGCTAGACACATTGTGTCAGCAGTCTCCAAAAAGATCAAATATCCAGAAGTCATCTCTTCCTCTATTCCAGTGTGGCACCCCCCAAACATCCGCTTTTCTGGCTCAGCAACCAATTGGAGGGGGCAGGAGACTCAACCCAGTGATAAGCTATCCGTAGCTGGAAACAGGCAAAAATACACTAAAACATCCTTTGGAATTCAACAAAGAAACTGTTAGATTAGTAGTATTACTGCAGGCAAAACTGTTGCCCACAACTGATCGGACATATCAATGAACCACCAAAATTAAGGAACATGTTTCTGAGATTTAAAAAAAATTAATGTATTTATTTTTAGTTTACAACATTCAGCTGCACAAGCTTTTGAGTTCTAAATTTTCTCCCCCCTTCCCTCCTCCCACCCCAAGATGGCATGCAATCTGATATAGGCTCTACATATACATTCACATTAAACATATTTTCATATTAGTCATGTTGTAAAAAAGAATTATAACCAATGAAATGAAGCACGAGAAAGAAGAAACAAAACATAACAAAAAAGAGAGAGCAAATAGTATGCTTTGATCTGCATTCAGATTCCATAATTCTTTCTCTGGATGTGGATCTCATTTTCTATCATGAACCTTTTGGAGTTGTCTTAGAACCTTGCATTGCTGAGAAGAGCCAAGTTTATCCAAGTTAGACATCACACAATGTGGTATGACTGTGTACAATGTTCTCCTGGTTCTGCTCCCCTCACTCAGCATCCGTTCATATAAGCCTTAAGGAACATTTTTTAATAGATGTTACCATACTGTACTATTCTATTATACATGTAACTATGTACAGTATTCTCTTGATTCTGCTCCCCTCACGCAGCATCAGTTCATATAAGTCTTAAGGAACGTTTTTAATAGATGTTACTATACTGGAAACAGGGCTGAAAGAAAAGCTGTTAGTCTAGGGGTGTTGGGGAGGATAATGCTACTGCGATATTGGGCTTACCTGCCCAGCAGCAATATGTTCACAGTTGGTGGTGGTAGTAGTGGGCCCCTTCTCCACAGGAATTGTACCTTTGGCCTTTGGCATCCAGTTAGGCTGGAAGCAGGGTGAATGACTGAGGTGGGGGCACAACTATTTCCAGAGCTCTTGGGCATAGGGTCCTGTCTCCACTAGGGCTTGAGGGAGGTGATGGTAAAGGTTGTAGACATGCTGCCTCCCTCTTTGAAGTGTTGCATACACAGATAATCCCTTGTAGCAACTGCATTGTTTACTTTTGCACTGCATGTTTTGAGGAAGGTCTAATTAGTATATGGAGGAGAGTGAGGGGTATATCCTGAAGTGATTGTGATGTAAAAATAAAAGGTAAATAAAGAGAAGCAATGTAGTAAAGTCAGGTCTAGGTTAGAGAACCAGGGTCCAAATTTCCCCTCTGATATTTACTACCTGAGTGACCTTGGACAAATTATTTAACTTCCCTGGGTCTCAGATTTCTTATGAGGGTGTTGGACTACGTGGTCTCTGAGTTCCCTTCCAGCTCTAGATTTAATGAACTTATTAATAAAATAAAATGAGTTCATTGGACCAGGATCACCGATTTGCTTGGTTGTCATCCTTTGTCCTTGAAGAGAACCAAGATGACATATCTAAGTTGGAGTCAAGGTACAGTGTGTCCTCAGACCAATATGATCTCAGAAGTCTCTGATTAAAGCCAGAAAAGAGTGCAAGGTCATCACTTTCATTTTACCAAAACAGATTCTGAGAATTTAAGACTTGCCCGACGACTTCCAAATAGAGGTAGAATTTGAACTGGAGTCCCCTGTATAAGATCCCTTCCAACTCTAAAACTCTATGTCCCTGAGACCTGGCAGGTGGGAGCAACACAATTTGGATATTTTTTACTATTAGCCTCACCTTAGAGTAAAGGGGGAGGAATGGGTGCAGAGGAAGAGGTGACAGCCTGCCACATCCACTTCACAGTTTTGCCTAGGGTCAGCCTTGCTTGTCTTTGACACTACCTGAACAAATAAAAATTCTACCTAAAGCTAGTTGAGGTCACATGCAATAGACTGTCAGCTTGGAGGGAATACTCATCTTAAGATGTCTTTCTTATCCTTTACAAGCTTACCATATTTGAATGTATATTAGCTCCCAATGGCAACATTAAACTGATGACTAGCATTTTATTTTCCCCGACTTCACGAAACCCACACTAGACCCTATCATCCCCACAAGCTATCGTTCTTTATCTTTCTTCTTTTTTATTTTTGCTGAACTCCTTGAAAAAGCTGTCTACAGACATTGCCTTCACTTCTTTTCCCCTCGTTCTTAGAAAATCTCTATAATTTGGTTTCCCACTTCATCACTCGACTGAAATGGCCATTTCCAAAGTCATTGCTGTCTCAATTGCCCAATCTCATGGCCATTTCTCAGTCTTCATTCTTTCTGATCTGTCCATACTTGACACCACTGACCACCCTCTTCTCCTGGATACTCTGTCCTCTAATTTATTAGCTCTCCTCTACCTTCGATGGTGCTTCTTTAATGTCTTTTGTAGTATCTCCATCCAGGATGCAGCCTGTAATCATAGATAAACTCCAAGGGTAGCTGCCTATGTATAGTAGGTTATATACTTTTAAAAATATTTCACAAGTTTTTGTTTAAATATTTTCTGTATTATTGTTGTCCACTTTTCCCAAGGTATTCGAGGGCTTCCTATGTACTGACTCATCTGCTCACACAGATTTATTTACCTTCTCTATGTTGATGACTCCTAGATCTCTATTTCTAGTCTTTGTCTCTCTCCTAAATTCCAGTTCCACATCACCAACTGCCTGCAAGACAGTTCAAACTGTATGTCCCATAGACATGCCAAACTCAATATGTCCAAAAATAAACTTATTTATCTTTGCTCCCAAACCAACCCCTCATCTGAATTTCTTTATTTTTTCCAAAAGCATCGTCATTCTTCTATTCACAAAGATTGCAAATCTTTTGCCCCTGACACCAGGAAGATGGGAAAAACACAATTCCAGATACTTTTTTTTACTATCTGCTTCCCATCAGAGTAGAGGGGAAGGAAAGTGCAGAGAGAGAAGAATAGGGAGGTGTGGCCTGCTTCATCCACTTCACGATTTTGCCCAAGGTCAGTCTTGCTTGTCTTTGACACCACCTGAACAAATAAAAATTCTGCCCGAAGCTAGTTGAGGTCATCCTCTATCCTTTACACTCTCATTCACCACACATGTCTACCCAATTGTCACATCTTGTCAGTCTTCATGACATCTCTTGTAACAATATATGAGAGACAATATGGTATAGTGTAGACAGAGCTAGCCTTGAAGCTGTGGAAAATATTATACTATTTTATATCATTTTTGTAATTTCAATAAGACTCAGGGCCTGAACTACTTAACCAGAAGAAAAGCCTGATCCTAACAGTCTCTTTGTTCTCTTGTATCAACAAATCCAGATGGAGCATTTCTTGCTCTGTCCATGGTCATTAAGGGTGAAAACCTTGAGCCCAGACACTATCTTGAATTATGTGACTTTTCCTTATCTTAATATTTTATGGGCATATACTATGTGGTGGAATGTTAATGGCCAATTAAACACAGAGATCCTGGGGCTACAAATCCAATTGACACTTTGACAACTATCTAATTTGTTGTATTTACAATCTATTTCATTAAGGAAAATCCTCTTCTTGTATCATGGTTAAACATACATGGGGGTCATAAAAATGAGGTCATACAGGCTTGCCAGCTCTGCTAAAATAACGTATATAAGTTTTCTCATTGCTTTGTTCAGGCAGCCAGAGCCTATGCTCTGACTCCTTGTACGTACAAGTAAGCTAGCTCCGCTATGCTTTAAGGGAAAATAATAAACAACATGGATTTTTCTATCACCTAGCTCTGTTGTTTCCTTCAACCAAATTTTCAGGTTTAACAAAGCCAGGAAAAGCTGGTTTTACAGATAAGTTCTGCCTCTCACATGTGTGACCCTGGGTACCTAACTTAACTTCTCAATGATCAAGGAAATGCTCTAAAACTATAATTTGCAGAGAAAATACCACTAGCCTTCACTGGAAGAAGCACTTTCCTCACCTGGGATTTCCCAATATCAATGAAATATTAGGTCCAATCCCTAGCCCTAAACCTATACATGTGCATGCTGTCTCTCTTTGTTAGACTGTGAGCTCCTTGAGATCAGGGACTGTTTTTGATTTTATCTTTACATCCCCAGTGACTAGTACACTGCTTCTCACATTATAGATGCTTAAGAAATGCTTATTGGATGATTAAGATCTCAGTGGCCATAAACTCCAACCCATTACTGAACAAAAATATCCCTTACAATATGAGTGAAATATGTTCTATATCTATGATACGCTTGAAGACATGCAGTAAGGAGGTACCTATTAGACACCTCCAGTGAATTCCCTATTACCTTCCGAGACAGCACATGGCCTTTTGTAGGTAAACCTGAGACTGAACTTCAAGATCTTAGCTGCTGCTTTGAATTTCTTTTCTGGAGCACAGATAAGAGTGGTGCTACTGAGTTGGATGTGTTTCTGACCTTGGAGAAGACCTCGTGAATTTGAGAGGTCAGGAATTCCTAGGTCCAGGTAGTGATTGTCCAGGAAGATGAGATCTCCGACACATCTTCTTGGAGGAAAAGGTGACCACAGGTGGCAAGATCAGCCTGGCATGCCTGGTTTGCCAGCAAAGACCCTGTACTTGGGTACTTAAACAGGTCCAAAGTGAATGTGAAATTCAGTAGTCACGCAATATGTTCCACAGTTTATTGTTTTAAGGATCAGCTTCCTAGGAGGGTATAATAAAAATTATGAGTTAGTGTTTCAGGTTTTAAAAGTGTTATTTGCCGATGCACACTTATGAGTCCTTTGTGATTTAAGTGTTTCTATTGTGTAAAAGGAAATAAATAGGTTTCCTATACCTGATCAACTGTGTACATTAAGTAACTTTCTGGAAAGGAAATAATTTTTTCCTGGATAATGTTTTTAATTAAAAAATCACAACAATCATAAATTCCAAATGGACCTATAAAATAATAATATTTTTTGTTGTTGAGTCATTTCGGTCATGTCTGACTCTTCATAATCTTATTTCAAGTTTTCTTGGCAAAGATACTGGAGTGGTTTACCATTTGGAAGGAAAATTTTTAATCCCTTTTAGAGGAGTCCACAGACATGAGCCATTCCTAAACTTTAAACTCTAGAATGGGAGTATACTCAACCAGAAAGAAAGAAAAAAGTCTAATGTCTCCTTTTGGAGATCAGACTCCTCTGGGGCTGAACCTAGTCTGTCTGAACCCAGAGTTGGGTCCCCTTAGGGAGAAAGGGTGCTTGACCCCTTGTTCTTTACATGTGTTATTAACCAAGAAGGCTCTAACAGACATTACCTACCAAATAATTTTCCTTATAATCTTAGCTGGAAGTAGCCCTTGTTTGTTTGAAAGGGCTATTTTTACATGAATTAAATGCATAATTCATTGGAAAACTGATTTTCTCCCAATATAGATATCATTTGATAGCACTTTGTATACTTCTCTAAGGGATAGCTGGTGGCATAGAGTGGATAGAGGGAGGAGGACCTGAGTTCAAATCCAGCCTCAGATACTTACTAGTTATGTGACCCTGACCAAGTCACTTAACCTTGTTTGTCTTAGTTTCTCATCTGTAAAATGAGGTGGAGAAGGAAATGGCAAGCTATTCCAGTATCTTTGCCAAGAAAACCGCAAATGGGGTCACACAGAGCCAGACACAACTAAAACGACTCAACGATCAAATACTTCTCTAATACCTTATGGCAGCTAGGTGGCTCAGTCAGTAGGGTGCCCAATTGGGAGTCATGAAGATCTGAATTCAAATCTCGCCTTAGACATTAGCTGTGTGACCTTAGACCAGCTACCTAACTCCTCTCAGACTCAGTTTCCTCATCTCTAAAATGAGAACAGTAATAGAACCGCCCTCCCAGGTTCTATTATCGAGAGAAACAAATGAGATAACATATGTGAAGAGCTTTGCTAATCTTAAAGTTCTAAATAGGCGCTTTTTAACTATCATTATACACTTGTTATAGTCTGACAAATACCATATTTATCAACGGATGTGTCATCCCCTCCTATAAGATCCATGGAGGCCTTATTTATCTCTGTGTCTACACCAGCTCCTAGCATAATGGTTTGTATACTACAGGCACTCAATAAATTCAATTCCATTTAATTCAACAAGTATTTATTAAATGTCTAGCCATGTAGGAAGGTGATGGGCAGAGATGCATAATGGATAGAGGCTAGGCCTTGGAGTCAGGAAGGCCCAGATTAAACTTCCACCTCTCACACAAAATAGTCATACGACTGTGAGCAAACACTTAACCTCTGTGTCCCAGGTAATGCTTTAAGATTATAACTTACAGATAAATTGCCAATCTGTCTCAGCATGAAGGCAGGCTGGGATGAGTGGGCCAACACAGAAAGCAGGTGAGTGAGCCAGTCCAGAGAGAAGCCCACTCAGGGCTATATATAAAACTCAACATGCACAAAACTCCTGGTCTCCTGGTTCTCGCTTCCCACACTTGTTGATTACATACAAGGTGCATACATGCAAAACAGATATAAGGGGAGGGGAGTAAGGAAGGGGACGACACTAGTGGCTGAAAGGCTCAGGAAAGGCCTGTGTAAGGTGGTGCTTAAGGTGCATCCTGAAGGAAATGAGGTATCCTAAGAGGCAGAAGTGAATAGGGAGTACACTTTATATGTGGGGGACAGCCAGTGCAAAGGGCAGAGATGGGAAATGGGGCACCACATACAGAGAACAGTAAGGGTAGTTTGACTGTAGTATATAATACATAATATAAAATTGTGATATATACTTGTCATAGTCTAACAAATATTATATTTATCAGTGGATATGTCATCCCCTCCTATAAGATCCACAGAGGCCTTATTTATCTCTGTGTCTACACCAGCTCCTAGCACAGTGGTTTGTACACTGTGGGTAATATATAATTATGTAATATAGATAGTAATATATTATTGCAATAATATCTAATATATGCTATAGTCTATAATTATACAAAGTTATATGCTATAAATTATTATAATAATGTAATATACATTACAATATATAATTATATAGTAATATATTATTATAACACATAATATATGTTATAATACATATTGACATAAAATAATTTGTACATAACGTATAATTATATATAGTAGATTGGGCAGCCAGGTGGCACAGTAAATAGAGTGCTGGGCCTGGAGTCAGGAAGACTCATCTTCCTGCATTAAAAGCAGTCTGCAGACACTTAGTAGCTATATGACCTTGGACGAGTCACTTAACTTCATTTATCTCAGAGTCAGTCTGTAAAATGAGCTGGAGAAGGAAATGGCAAACTATTCCAATATATTTGCCAAGAAAATGGGGTCACAGAGAGTGAAGGGCCGGATGCAGGCTATGTCGTGAAGGTAGATCAGACAAAATTTGGCAACTGAGTCAACATGTGTGGCAAGTGAGAACCAAGAGTCCAGGATGACACTAAGGTTGGGAACCTGGATGACTAGAAAGATAGTGGCACCCTTAACACTAATAGGGAAATTCAGAAGAGAGATGAGTTTGGAGGAAAAGATAGCAAATTCATTGTTGTACATGTGGAGTTTAAGATGCTTAGGGGACATGCAATTTGAAAGGTCCAAAAAGCAGTGAATGAATAAAAGAATGTTTCCGAGCCACAGGAACTAGTGCAGTGTAATGGAGCAGAAGCCAAGTCCTGAGTTCCTGTTCTGACTCACTCCCTAATTGACTGTTTCCTTGGCCAAATCACTTCCCTTCTACAGGCCTTGGTTTACTCATGTGCAAAATGATGGAATTTTACAATGCAATCTTCATCATCTCTGGGGATCCTGTCCCAACTCCCATTCCCACTGATGAGTCAGAGCAAGGCTACATTTTCCCCTCAGGGGTAGGGGGAGCTAGGGGTACCCCATGAGGGGTTGAGGCATCTTTTTCTAATGCTATCTGTTCAATTCCCATTTCCAGTGTGTTCTGCCAGTGAATAGCTCCCCAGTATCATTTAAGCAATTAACATCAATTAGCTTTCACAATGGGGTATTACAAAGTATCTCCCCCCTCCTCAATTTAGGGGGGCAGAAGTGGTTCATACTCTCTACCTCTATTGCTTCACTTCTGGGGAAGAGTGAGATCGCACTTACTGCCTTTGCCCCACCAAGTTCATTCTGTAATATGGCATAGCCATTGGATGAACCAACATTGTTCCCTAAAGGTTGCCTTGAATGTATACCTTCAGCTTTGCTCCTCACTCTTAGCTGGCCATAAAATCTGACGTTAACTCCAGCTCCCTGACTCCTGGTACCTCTCTGTTCTGACTTTTGAAAACTCACAAGGTCATTCATTTGTTGTTGTTCAGCTCTTTGTGACTCCATGGACCATGGCATGCTAATGTTGCCCATGTAATTTTCTTGGCAAAGATATTGGAATGGTTTACCATTTCCTTCTCCGCTGGATTAAGGCAAACAGAGGTTAAGTGACCTGCCCAGAGTCGCATAGCTAATAAATGCCTGAGGCTGGATTTGAGTCAGGTCTTCCTGACTCCAGGCCCAGTCTTCTAAATACTGAGTCACATAGCTGCCTCCTAACACAAGGACATAGCTGTTGATATGGATACAAATGGTCCCCTAAGGGTTGAAAGGAATAGTAAGAGTCACTTTCCCAGGCCCCATGAGGCGGTTTGAGGCTCATTCTGTAGCCCATCCTGTAACTTGAGGGTGTCTTAATGCCCTTTCCCCCTTATCTTGAAATACCATGCAACTTGTACCAAAAGAATTGCTTTTGTCCCCCTTATCCTGTGTCACCTATCATGTCATTCATCTTCCTCATCCTGGGTCATGACAATTTTTCCTTATCTTGTAAGCAGCCACCTTCCTCACCTAGTTTGTATTTATCCTGCCCCTAAATCTCCAACCCCCATAAGAAACCCTAAAATTACATCGCCATCCTACTTGCTGTAGAGCTTTCTGCCTATATAAGTCTGGATTTTTTCCTATATCAGGGCCTTTGTTTAGTTCCTTGCCAAATTTCAGGCCTGTGTGCTTTTACACCAATAAAGCTCTCATTGTCCAAAGAGAAGGTCTACGTGAATTCTTTCACATCTGAACCTGCTCTCCCAACTCTGACCTCAAAACTTCTGAATGTCTCTGTGTGATTTCCAGCATCTCTCAAAGGCTGAATAATCTGTGTCTCTAGGTTCATGGTCAAGGGGGAGAGAGATGGGAGGCATGTTCTTAGCCTAGAAAAATAAACCCACCCTCTCGCACCCTGGAGATGAATCAATAAAACAGAATGATTTTTAGTGGCAGAAGGGAGAAGGGAGTGGTTAGTGTTTTACTAGCAGGAACTAATTTTGGCTAATAATAGTCAAGAGTACAACTCAAGAGCTAGCTCCTTGAGACAATTTGAAGTGGCAGTGGTGGTTATAATACAAAGAGTACTGAATCTAGAGGCAATAGAGAGGGAATGAACATGGGAAATGAAAACATTTTAAGAGAGTCAAGAGTAAGAGTAAGCAAAGAGGAGTTTCGGGAGGGGGTCTGGGGGAGAGATCTAAGACTTTAGGAGAATTGATCTTCAAATATCTAAAGGACTGTTTCATAGAAGCAGGCCAAGCTTGTTATATATGGCTCCACAGAGGGAACTACCATAGCTTCAATGGATGGAAGTCAAAGGGAAATGCATTTTGGCACTTGAAGGAAAATGTAAGGAAAAACTTTTTAGGCAGCAAAGTGAAGAGGCAGTGGGTAAGAAGGCTAGATTTGATGTCAGGAAGACCAAAGTTCAAATCCCCACCTCCAGGCTTTGTATAGCCATGTGACCTTGGGTAAGTCACTTAGATTCTCTCAGCCTCAGTTTCCTTATATGTTAAATAGAACCTACCTCCCAGGGTTGTTGTGAGTCTATCAAATGAGATCCCACATGTACAGTGCTTTTCAAAATTTAAAAAGCTCCATAAATGCTATTATTATTGTTATTATTATTATTAAGAATTAAAGCAATGGAATAAGCTGCTTCAAAAAGATGACCACCTATCTAAGATGTTATGAAGGAGATCCTTGCACTGGAGAGGAGGTTGCATTAGATGATTTTTTTCTTATCCTTAATTGATGCTGATTCTTTGAATTTGCTGAGCTCTTTGACTGTATGTTGGAGGAAGCTAGGAAAAAGGGATTAAAGACTGGTAGCACATTCTTTCACCATTTCTATAGTCTCAGTATCCTCATATGGTATCAAACAGCTCTTCAGATATTTTACATATTTAGTCATTAGAAAGAAATCTTTGAAGAATGTAGTCTTTCTGAACCACCAACAAAGTAGATAGATGTCCAGTAACTGGGGAACTGCTAAACAAATGGTGGCTCATGTGTATAATGGAATATTACTGTGCTGTAAAGAATGACTAAAATGAAGAATTCAGAGAAGCACAAGAAGATATGGGAAATGATGCCAAGTGAAGTAAGCAGAACCAAGAAAACCCCATGCCCAATGATGACATGTGTAAACAGAAATAACAAAATCTGAAACTGAATCCTGTCTATTTAGAAGGTGCAAGCTTGGCTCTAAAGAAGAGAAAACACATTCCTCCCTTGATTGTAGAGGTGGAGGGTTATGGATGCAGAATGTTGCATACACAAGGAGTTGGTTTGTTTTGCTAATTTTTTTTCCTTCTTTCTTTTTTGATCTTGTTCCCAGGAAGGGATCACTGGGTAGGAAACTGGAGAAAGATATATTAAGAAATGAATGTGAGGTGAAAACAAAATATGCCAATAAAAATAATTTGCTTCTTTAAGAGACAGAAAACACGAAGACACAGTGGATGGAGTACTGGCTCTGTAGTCAAGGGGATCTGAGTTCAATTCTAGCCTCAGACACTTACTAGGTATGTGACCCTAGGCAAGTCACTTAAACCTGATATCCTCCCTAACCAACACCCCCCCAATAAAAAATAGAAAATGGGTTGGTGATAAAATGAGATTAAATTTCCTTTTAAAAAACTTCAGCCTTCAGAAACCATATGATTATCTCAATAGATGGAGAAAAAGTTTTTGACAAAATACAACACCCATTCCTATTAAAAACACTAAAAAGCATAGGAATAAATGGAGTCTTCCTCAAAATTATAAGTAGCATCTACCTAAAACTGTCAGCAAGCATTATATTTAATGGGGATAAGCTAGATGCATTCCCAATAAGATCAGGGGTGAAACAAGGATGTCCATTATCACCCCTATTATTCAATTTGGTACTAAAAATGTTAGCTTTACCAATAAAAGAAGAACAAGAAATTGAAGGAATTAGAATAGGCAAAGAAGAAACTAAGTTATCACTCTTTGCAGATGATATAATTTACTTAGAGAATCAAGTAAAAAACTACTCAAAATAATAAAAAACTTTAGCAAAGTTGCAGGATATAAAATAAACCCACATAAATCCTCAGCATTCCTATATATTACTAACAAAGCCCAACAGCAAGAGATAGAAAGAGAAATTCCATTTAAAGTTACCATAGACACTATAAAATATTTGGGAGTCTACCTGCCAAGACAAACCCAGGGCCTATATGAACACAATTACAAAACTCTTTTCACACAAATAAAGTCAGATCTAAATAAATAGAAAAACATCAATTGCTCATGGTTAGGTCAAGCTAATGTAATAAAAATGACAATATTACCTAAATTAATCTATCTATTCAGTGCCATACTAATCAAACTACCAAAAATTATTTTACAGAGCCAGATAAAATAACAACAAAATTCATCTGGAAGAATAAAATGTCCAGACTATCAAAGGAATTAATGAAAAGAAATTCTAGGGAAGGTGGCCTAGCCATACCAGATATTAAACTGTACTATAAAACAGCAGTAGTCAAAACTACTTGGTACTGGCTAAGAAACAGAGTGGTGTATCAGTGGAATAGATTAGGTACACAAGAGGCAGTAGTCAACGACTACAGCAATCTACTATTTGATAAAAGCAAAGAATCCAGCCTCTGGGTTAAGAATTCACTACTTTACAAAAACTTCTGGGAAAATTGGAAAATGGTATGGCAGAAACTAGACATAGACCAATATCTTACACCATATACCAAAATAAAGTCAAAATGGGTTCATGATTTAGGAATAAAGGCTGATACTATAAGCAATTTGGGAGGGAATGGAATAGTTTACCTGTCAGATTCATGGGAAAGGGAAGAATTCATGTCCCAACAAGAGATAGAGAGTGTTACAAAATGCAAAATGGATAACTGATTATGTTAAATTGAAAAGGTTTTGGATAAGCAGAAAATTGGGGAAAATCTTTACAATTAGTGTCTCTGATAAAGGCCTCATATCTAAAATATATAGGGAACTGAGCCAAATTTATAGGAATACAAGTCATTCCCCAGTTGAGAAATGGCCAAAGGATATGAACAGGCAGTTTTCAGAGGAAGAAATTAAAGATATCTATAGTCACATGAAAAAATGCTCTAAATCACTATTGATTAGAAAAATACAAATCAAAACAATTCTTAGGTACCACATCTCTCCTGTTAGATTGGCTAACATGACAAAACAGGAAAATGATAAATGCTGGAGAGGATGTGGAAAAATTGGAACATTGTTACATTGTTGGTGGAGTTGTGAGCTGATCCAGCCATTCTGGAGAGCAATCTGGAACTATACCCAAAGGGCTATAAAAATGTGCATACCCTTTGACCCAGCAATACCACTTCTAGGGCTATATCTCAAAGAGATCATACAAATGGGAAGGAGACCCATATGTACAAAAATATTTATAGCAGCTCTTTTTGTGGTGGCAAATAATTGGAAATCAAAGGGATGACCACCAATTGGGGAATGGCTAAACAAATTGTGGTATACAAATGTAATGGAATACTATTGTGCCAAAAGAAATGAGGAGTAGACGGGGACTTCATTATAACTTGGAATGACTTATGTGAACTGATGCTGAGTGAGGGGAGCAGAACCAAAAGATCATTATATACTATTACAGATACACATACCTGTAAGGACTAACTTTGGTAGACTTGGCTACTCTCATCAATGCAAAGTTCAAAGACACCTCCAAAAGATTCATAATGGAAAAAGCTGTGCACATCCAGAGAAAGAATTATGGAGTCTGAATGGAGATTGAGGCAAATTGTTTGCTCTCTTTTTTTCCTTCTTTTTATGGTTTCGTTTCTCCTTTCTCGTGATTCATTCCATTGGTTATAATTCTTCTTTACAACTGGACTATTATGTAAATAAGTTAAATGTGAAGGTATATGTAGAGCCTACATTGGATTACATGCCATCTTGGGTGGGAGATGGGAGGAGAAGGAGGGACAGAAAATTTGGAACCCAAAAACTTGTGGAACTGAGTGTTGTAAACTAAAAATAAAAAAATAAATTTATTATTAAAAAACAAAAAAATTTCAGCCTTTCCTGTATTTGCAGATGAAATGTATACTACACTTCCAGGATTTAACAGTTTGTAAATATTTATTAAACCCTTACTATGGACAAGGTACTTGACTTGTTACTAAGGGTCATAAAGACAGAAACAATGTAGTCCCTGTTCTGAAAGAATCTAGTTTATATCTGAAGGTTGGTAGGGGTGGGGAGGTGAGGGGAGAGAGGAGGAGGGAGCTGAGTACACCAGAAAGTCTAATACAGTATAGGGAATGAAGGGGCAAAGGAGAGACCAAACAAAGAGCCCTAGGAATATTTAAAGAGACAATAAATAATAGGTAGAGGAAACAGGAAAGGAGACAGGAGTATGCTAGAGCCACCTTCACTTGTCTCTAGAGAGCTGATTGTTAAATTTGCAGTGTGAGCATTGACATCTCAGAAATCAGAAAACTACAATTCAAGGCTTGATGTATCATTTTGTTGCTTGCCTAGACTTAAGGAAGTGATGGAGAAAATGGTGATAATGCAGATTAAACTTGAAAGTGTCCTACTATTTTCCCCACAGACAAACTGTTATTAAACATTTACAAGCACCCCACTGGAAGGAGGAAACATCCAAGTTAAGCCTCAAAGGAGTCCAAGGACCCTGAAAGATTGCCATGAGAAGGGAGTGTATTCCAGGCATTGGATGATACAGATATACTTCCTGACTGGTCTTTTTGTTTCCTTCTACTGGTTATGATCCAATGTTAGATTACAAATAGGTGTTGCCTCTTCAGGTTTCCTTAGAAAAATTTTTATGGGATAAAAATAACGAGGAAATTTAGAGTTGAGTGGTAGACCAAAAACCCCTCCAAACCAGAAAATACCACAAAATTTGTTCAAGGAACAGTCACTTACTCAGGGTGCAGTTGTACACATAAGAACATGTTGAGTTTCCCAGGTCAGAGTAGAGAGGGCTCTTAGAAACTGTCTTAACCTTTTTTTGCATCCTGGACCTTTTTGTGATATGGGAAATCTTTTTTTTAAACTTTTTTTTGAGGATATGGGAAATCTTAACAACTCCTCAGTATACTATTTTTAAATGAATCAAAATATATAGATTACTACTAGGTCTGTATCCCAAAGAGATTTTAAAAAGGGGAGGTGAGAAGGACCTATTTGTACAAAAATATTTATGGCAGCTCTCCTTGTGGTGGCAAAGAATTGGAAATTGAGAGGATGTGTATCAATTGGCTGAACAAGTTGTAGAGTACATGAATGTAATTGAATACTATTGTTCTGTAAGAAATGACAAGCAGGCAGATTTCAGAAAAACCTGGAAAGACTTACATGAACTGATGCAAAATGAAATGAGCAGAACCAGGAAAACATTGAATATAGTAAAAACAACATTGGATGATAATTAGATGTGAATGACTTAGCTATTCCCAGCAATACAATGATCCAAGACAATTCTGAAGGTCTCACAAGGAAAACTGCTATTCACAGGCAAGGAAAAAAACTGATGGAGTCTGACTGCAGATCAAGGCCATGTTATTTTCATTTTCTTTATTTTTTTGTGTGTTTTTTTCTTTTGGTCTGTTTCTTCTTTGTTATAGTAATTAGGGTGAGACTTTTTTTTTTTTTTTACTGTTTTCTCTTTTGGAATGCTGAGGTAATCAAGTACCTTTGATGAGTTTTGCTTTTCAAATGCAATGGCAAGCAAAGTGGACTTTTTGTTTTCTTTGTTTTGGAGTGCTTCACTGCACTAAGGAATCTTTGATTGAATCGGGAGTCTTCACGACCTGCTTACGTTAAAGGAAGACCTAGTTCACACGGGTTTGAGTCACATGATTGTGACACCCTTTGACCCTGAAGAAGTGTGTATAAACTCAGATGTTAGCATTTTGCCTTTGGGGGCTCGCTCATTGGAAGAGTGTTGGTGTGGAGACTCTGGGTAGCCATTAAGGATCCCCCCAGCTTTGAAAACCCAGATGTTGGTGCTTTTCTCTCTGGTAACCATGTATGTATCTCTTTGGTCAGACAGCTAGAAGTCTGTCTGTTGATTTGTGTTATTTGCTCTGTTTATATTTTCTCTCTTTGTAATTTCTATTTGCATTTGCTCTGAAGTTCAGGGTGCTGACTTTTTCCTCTGAGCTAAGTGAATTATATATATATGTATATATATGCATATATATAATATACATATATATTACATATATATATATGTTTGATTAAAGTGAGATTGTAAACCTGTTAAAGTTGTTTTCCTTAGAAAAGCATATCAGATCTGTGCTAGCAGCCCTCCTGTGTTCTGGTGTTATTGGTCTTATGCCCCCACAGCAGCTGCTAGCAACATTGTTGTTTCTTTCAGAACATGACTAATATGGAAATATGTTTTATGTGAGTGCACATATATAACTTGTGTCAAATTGCTTACCATCTTAGGGAGTTGAAGGAAGCGAGAGATGGAGAAAATTTGAAACTCAAAATTTTCATAGGAATGTTAATTCTTTTCTTTACATGTAATTAGAAAAAATAAAATACTATTTAAAAAACAAATAAAATATATAGGATTTTAAAGAAAAACAATTAGATTGAAATAATAAAAAAAATTTAAACTAAATTGACAGATTCCCCAAGTTAAGAACCTCTGAATTCTAGCCTAAACCACCCCACCCAACCCTATTTTGAAGATGGAGGAGCCATCTGGATGGAGTGGTAAAATGACTTGCCCAAAATCAATCAAGTCTTTAGTGACAGAGATCCAATTAGAACCCCAAATCCCATAACTCTCAATCTTTGGGTGTAAATCAGTAACAGATTTGAACAAGCTTTGAAGAAAGCAAAAATACGGATTCCTACCAGCATTTTCTCAAGGATATGTAAAATTTAAAAATAAAATTTTCACATTTGTTACCCCTTCTTGATTCTTTGTTTCTCTTGTTTTCTTTGTTTTTCTTACACACCAATTATGATTGATCCTTGGACTCAAGGTCTGCTTGAGGAAAAAATCCCCAAGATACCAATCTATGGTAGAGAGAGAACCTGGGTCACTATCCTACAGTGGTAGCAGCAGAAGGAAGAGACTACAGGCTTCTTATCTGTGAGAATAAATGTCTTTGGAGTCCCTTGGGAGAGTTGTGGCACAGGTTCTCAGGACTGGGTTTCCTAACAGGTGCAGTCATGCAGAGAGAAGAACAGTCTTTCCTGGGCAGACCTAGAGCCTGGCCCATGTCCCCAAGGCACAGCTAACCACCTATCCCCAAACCCCTGAGAGGAAGCCAGTCTGATGGGAGAGGAATAGACATGTGTCAGGCAATGGTTTAGGGAAATGCTATGATGAATAAAGGCCAGTGGAAGACTGTAAGACAAGTGATGAGACTGGAGAACTGCCAAGGGAAGGAAGCTCCCTTCTCCTCCCATCACGTCAATGCCCTAAGAAAAACTACCATAGCCTCGTACTAGTTCCAGTTCCATCTTTTATAGCCTGCCTGCTATCCAGCTTAATTATCCCTCTTAGCTTTGTCTCATACACATACAAATCTGATAAGTACAATATTTATGTCTATCCAACTCAGTGACAAAAATGTTAAACACTATAATGCCAAGCACAGATTTCTGGGGCACAACTCTAAAGATCCCCTTCCACATTGAAAGCAAATCATGAAACTATGCTGTCTACACTCTGCTCCAAGCCATCTTCTCCACTCCTTCCCCACCTGAGAATGGGGCTTCACCTGGAAAAACTCTGAGCCATGATAGGATGGCTTTAGTTGTATTAGGCCTTCCTAGACATCAGTGTACTTTCCAGGACATTGCCAGCCACATCACCAGTACTTCTCACCCGATTTCTAGTTTCCTTTGTGTTTTCTTCTCTCTTCGAATGGAGTTCCTTGATGGGGACTCTCTTACTTGCTTTAATTTGTATCTTCAGTGCTCATCACAGTGCCTGACACATAGTAAGGGTTTAATAAATGTGCCATCTATCTATCTATCTATCTATCTATCTATCTATCTATCTATCTATCCATCCATCTATCTATCCATCTATCTTCTATCCATCCATCCATCCATCAATTCATCCATCCATCCATCTATCCACCCACCCATCCAGATATTAGGTGTAGTTATTCATCAAATTCTGAGTTGACTCAACCATACTATTGCATAGGTTTTATGTTTCTTTTTTTTGTCCACAAGGATATTATAAGGGATTTTATCAAATGCTTTACTAAAATCTAGGTAAACATGATTTCAGGGGACCAATGATGAAATATGCCACCTTTATCAGGTGGTAACCTGATAAAGAGGTGATGGACTTAAGGTGCAGAATGAGGCACAGTTTTGTTTTGTTTTGTTTTGTTTTGTTTTGTTTTGTTTTGTTTTGTTTTGTTTGACATGGTCAATATGAGGATTTGTTTTGTTTGACTATACATATTTATTATAAGGGTTTCATTTTTCTTTTCTGCCTTCCCTTTGGGGGGAGGAGTATACAGAGGTAAAGTTGGTTTTTGTTAATTTAAATAAATTAAATTAAAATTAGTTAATTGTTCTCTCTAGAGTCTGTAAAAAAATAAAATCTAGGTAAACTATATTTTCAGAAATTGCCTGATCTACCAGCCGAGTAAGCATGTTGGAAATATTGCGTTCAGTTCTGGAAACCATATATTGAGAACAAAGATAAACTAGAGAACACAGTGAAGATAGAAAGGAGGGTGGTGAAAGATCTCAAGATGTCATCAGATGATCAATAGGAAGGACCTGGGAAAGAGAATACTCAGGGCTCCATGTCTAACCATGCTTCTATCATCAAAGCTGTCTCCAAGTATTTGAAAGGCAGTCATGTAGAAAAGGGATTAGCTTTGTCCCAGTTGGCCCCAGGGCAAAACCAGGGAAAGGGGGAAGGGAACACAACTTTATTAAGTATTTACTACATATGTGCCAAGTACTTTACAAATATTATCTCATTTGATCCTCACAAAAACCCTGAGAGCTAGATATCATTCATTTCATTTTATAGTTGAGGAAACTGAGGCAGAAAGAGTTAAGTGACTTGCCCAGGGTCACATAGCTAGTAAGTGTCTCAGGACAGATTTGAACTCAGGTCTTCCTGATTCCAGGCCCAGGGCTCTAGACATGGAGCCGCCTCGCTGCCTCAGTGGGAGCAACGAGCGGACATTGTAGTTTTCTATCTCAGAACAAACTTCCTAGCAGAGTAGTCCCATGGTAGAATGTGCTGTATTTATCAGAAGTCTTTGAGCAAAGGGCTGATGTCCTTGTATTGGGGAAGTTTTAAAGAGTGTTCTTGTTCAGGTGTAGGTTGGTCTCTGAGGTTCCCTCCAACTCTGGGATTTTAGGATTCTATAAAGGCAGCCCAAAGGTCAGCACATCATCACCCGAGATGATAAGTAGTCAGGCCTCGGAGTAGAAAAACAGATACCTGCTAGTTGTGTGAGCCCAGATAATTTCACCTCTCAATGACCCAATCAACACAAAGAGACTGTAAGTTAAAGATAAGTAAGTAGTCATTGGGTGGGGAATTTCCATATCGAGTTCCTTACAGAGATGAAATCACAGGTACAGAGTACTTCAACCCCACTCCCAGAAAAACAAAGGCGACTCAAGCCATCAATGGCATCGACAACTGGAAACACTGAGCGGGGGGCTCCTGCGATTGTGGAGAGCATGACTTCCAACAAATTTCATTCCTCTCCACTGTTGGGAAGGTTGTCTTACTTCCCCCTAAAGTGAGAGGGGGGCTCCTGATTCCTTCTGGTCCTAAGCCCCTTGAAGGACTGAATATTTCCTTATGGTACAGGATGATTTAATCAGATAGTGGACTGCACCTTTACAACTTTTCATAAAAATGACTTAGGGGCTCTCCCCACTAGGAATGAGTTAAGTAGGAGTTGGCTCCATGATGGGGACCAGATACATTCTGAATTCATCTCTATATTCTTCCTCTCTTCCTAATCAGACAATTTACCACCCCACCTACTGACTCTGTGTTTATGTATCCACCCAAAGGCATTATGTCTTTTACTCATGGAGACAGGGATTTTGGCTAATGGAAAGGGAAGGCTTCCATTTTCCTTCTCATCCCAATAATGTTTATACTGCCTTTAGCTGTTTACTCACTCCAACTCTTCATGGTCCCATTGGGAGTTTTCTTGGCAAAGATACTGGAGTGGTTTGCCATTTCCTTTTCCAGCTCATTTTTTTTACAGGTGAGGAAAGTGAGGCAAACAGGATTAAGTGATTTACCCAGAGTCACACGGACAAGTGTGTGAAGCTGGATTTGATCTCAGGAAGAGGAATCTTCTTGACTCCAGGCCTGGAATTCTATTCACTAAGCCATCTAGCTGCCCTTTTTTCTACTTACCTCAGATCATTGTGAGAAAGTACAGTATTACATAATTATTACTGTATTATAAAGTCATCATACAGGGTTTTCTAAAAATCCTAGTGCAGTTTTAAAACTTTAATAGCATAAAAGTGCTAAGATTTTTGAGACACGTATATTTGAGAGGCAGCGTGCCATAGTGGTCAGCTTCAGAATAAGGAAGACCGCATCCAAATAGCACCTCTGGCACATCATGTGACCATGGCAAGTCACTTACCCTCTCAATGATCCAGGAAGTAATCTAAGCCTAAAAATTACAAAGAAAATGCCCACCTGTATTGACCTAAAGTCTTCCTCTGTGTGTATATTATATATATGTCTGTGTGTACATAGATACATATAGTATATACACATTTGTTTATTTTTATGTATCTAGTTTGATCCTTATATGAGGGGCAATCCTCATATATACACATATGTATGTATATACACATGTCTGATCCTCATATATGTGTGTATAATATACATATATGTCTTCCACCAAAGTCTTCTTCATATGATGGGCAGTCCTTATGTATGTACACACAAGTATGTATATACATTCATACTGTGAAAGTATCCAAGTATATATTGCTGTTGTTTAGTCATTTCGGTCATGTCTGACTCTTCATGACTTGATTTGGGGTCTTCTTGGCAAATATACTAGAGTGGCTTGCCGTTTCCTTCTCCAGCTCATTTTACAGATAAGGAAACTGAGGCAAACCAGGTTAAGTGACTTTCCCAGGGTCACACAGCTAGTAAGTATCTGAGGCCAGATTTGAACTCAGGAAAATCAGTCTGCCTGACTCCAGGTCCAGTACTCTATCCACTGTGCCACCTAGCTGCCTGAGTATATAAGTTACATCTAAAATAAAAATAATAATTATAATTTGTATAAACCATCTCATAAATATAAGCTATTTTTAGTTTGTATCAATATCTCAACACACTCAAGCCTAGTAGTTTCAAGAAACTTTCCATTCTTGGAATCAAATTCTGAGCTGATGGGAAAAATCAGCTTCCCCAGAGAAGCAGAGTCAAAGTGGAGAAATTTATGGATTCGAGCCTTAGCTCTGTCATTTACCATTTGTGTGTCCTTGGCCAAGTCATCTCATTGGTCAAAACAGTGGTTTCCTCTTCTAAAAAGTGAGGGTGGTGATAGCCATCTTACATATGTGCCAGAGTTGTTATGAGGTTCAAATGAGACAATGTCTGTGAAGCATTTTTATAAACTGTAAATCACTACACAGTCATGTGAGATGGTAGCATCACTGCCGCCATCATCAGGACCTCTCTCAGGAGCCATCACTGCATGTCTATCCAGAATATACTAAAGGTACCCAAGAGACCAAGGAATGAAATTGAATGTATAATGAGCAACTTGAGGGATTTCCAGGGCAAGTTCTTACACTTCAAGATGAAGAACATATTACAAAGGCTGCTCACATGCCTACAAAAGGACAGAAAAGGAAAAATAGGCTAGCATGGCTGGTGACATTTTTTCTCACTACCGGTTCCCCCAAACCTCTTCCCTCCCTATCACTATGAGAATGAGGGGCTACTACCAATCACACCCAAGCTAGACTAGAAAACAAGAGATAATGTGGTGTAGTGGGAAGAAAACTGGCTCTGCTTTCAAACCTGGGTTCAAATCCCAATCTGACCCCTTCTAGCTGTGTGACCTTGGGCAAGTAATTTTCACTTTATGGTCCTCAGTTTCCTTATCTATAAAATAAGGAAGTTGGATTAAGTGGTGTCTAAGATACCTAATAGCTCTAACTCTATGACTCTGTTCAAGGTCTCTTCCAATTCTGTGATTCTTTGACCCTTTGGTGTGTGGAGGGAAGTAGAGAGAGGAAGCACATTAGTGCCTCACCCCATTCTAACAAGTTCACAAAACATCAGTTTGCCTTGTGGCACAAAAACAAGCTGGGTGGAGCCCTTGGCATTCAGCCAGAAAGAAATGATAATTCAACCCTTTACAGTAAGTTCAGGTTTAAAACACATCCTGGACTCAATAGTAACTGCAATATGGAGGTTAGTCAGCCGGGAACTGGCTTCCTGTCCTGCCTTCCCCAGGGCCATGGTTAGGGACTTTGTTCCGATGTCACGACCTAAGAATGTGACTGTGTGAGATTAGTGGGGAAATGATAGGTTCTGAAGCAACTGGGGTTTTTGGATCATCCAGGAAATATTTCTCATCCTGTCACTTGGGATTCTAAAAGGGCCACTCAGAAATGTCTAAAGCAGCGTCTCTCAATCTATGACCTAATGGAGTTTCTGATCAATTAATCAATAGGTACTTATTAATACCAGCTATGGGCTAAGTGTTGGGCATACAAAATCAAAGAAGGAAAAAAATCCCTACCATCAAGGACCTGACGTGGCCCCCAGCCTTCCTTGGCTCTCTGTGTTCCCTACTCCACAGCTCATCTGTGTAAGGAATTTCAAGTCAATGATTATAAAACAGAGAAAAAGGAGAAAAAACAGAACTGAAGGGTATTTTTTTGTATTTTGCATAGCCACAGCATCTCAATAAGCTTTTAAAATGGCTTCCAAGAGTATCTTCAAGGGGTCTGCTATTCCTCCTCCTCCTCTCCTCCTCCTCCTCCTCCTCTTCCTCTTCCTCTTCCTCTTCCTCTTCTTCTTCTTCTTCTTCTTCTTCTTCTTCTTCTTCTTCTTCTTCTTCTTCTTATTCTTCTTCTTCTTCTTCTTCTTCTTCTTCTCTTCCTCCTCCTCCTTTTCCTCTTTCTTCTCTTCATCCTCTTTCTCCTCATCCTTTTTCTCCTTCACCTCCTCCTCTTTCTTCTCTTCCTACTCCTCTTTCCCTTCCTCATCCTATTTCTCCTCCTCCTCCTCCTCTTCTTCTTCCTCTTCTCATTTTTCTCCTCTTCTTTCTCCTCTTCCTCCTCCTCTTTCCCTTCTTCCTCCTCCCCCACTACCACCACCTGCAGCAACAAATGTCAACTGACAACTAGGCAGTATGCCCTGATGATTCAAAGTAGCACAAAACATGGCCCCTGCCTTTGAGGAGTTTCCAGTGTACTTAGGGAGACAGAACAAAGATATAAATAAATGTGTAACACAGCATGTGCTAAGTGCCAAAAAATAGAACAGATAATAAAGGATAGGGGAATTTAGAGGAAGGAGTGATCAGCAATACCTAGGACAGTTGAGGAAATCTTCCTAGAGGAAATGTGCTTTAAAAAGCAATGCAAGTCTTGGGCTAGTGAAGAGGGATGGCATTTCAGCCAGAAGGGGATGGGGGTGGGGAATGGCCAAACAAAATCATGGAGGCAATAATGAGCATGGAGGATCCAGGGAGCAATGAGTAGATCTGATCTGTTAAAACACAGGATTGAGAGGAAAGTAAAGAAAAGGGCTAGCATCGAAAAGTGACAGAAGGAAAAGAGGGAGAGATTTTTGTGGAGGATACCTTGTAGGCAATGGGGAGCCAGTGAAGAATTTTGAACAAAGGATAGAGGGGTAGAGGTGATAATATATGCAAAATGGTGTTTAGGAAAATTTATATGGTATAGAGGATGGTCTAGAAGGGACAGAAAATAGGGAAAGGGAGACCAGTTAAAACAGTATTACTATCATGAAAGCTTGTAGTAATGACAGCAAAGCTATGGGGATGTCAACAGGAATGGAATGAAAGAATGAGATGCAAGAGATGTGAAGAAAGAATAAATAGAGCTTGGTGACTAGATGAATGTGGAGAGAGAAGAAGCAAGATTGAGCTTTAGAGTCTAGGTAACTAGAGGAATGATAGTAGAACAGAGATTTTCTCATTTCTCTCCCTAAAGAGCACTTTCTTTAAAGTAGATAGATAAGTAGATAGATAGATAGATGATAGATAGATGGATGGATAGATAGATGGGTGGATAGATAGATAGATTAGACAAATTAGATAGATGGATATGTGGATGGATGGATAGAGGGATAGATGGATGGATGGATAGATAGATTAGATAAATAGATAGGTAGATAGGTAGATAGATAGATGGATGGACAGAAGCCTCTTGATTTTATATCATAGCCATGTCTTGTTTTCTACCACACCTAATGAGATGGTTAAAAAAAACCACAAACAGTAGATAAGTCTGCTAGTGTATGCATCATTCCACATTCATAGTTCTCCACTTCTCCAACAAAAGATGATGAGAGCACCTTAGCTTGTTGTTCCTTCCCTTCTTTCTGAATGAAGACTAGAATTGGAGCTAATTGCCTCCACTTCACCTCTTCCTTCAATAGGTAGGGTTCATTATATCTATTAAGGAAAATGAATCATTTATCTTCTTTCACACAGCTAATAAATGACAGAACCAGAACTACAGACCTGACCTCCTGGCTTCTAATATAGTACTTTTACCACTACACTACGCTACTCTGCCTCTCTCTCTTTCTCTCTCTCTCTCTCTCTCTCTCTCTCTCTCTCTCTCTCTCCATATATATATACATGCATATACATACATACACATTCATTTTATATATGCAGTACATATTTACACTCATGTCGATATACACACATGCATATATACATGTGTATATACACGCATATGTATATAGTTGGATTGGAGTACACCAATTTATGAAGCATACTACAGTCAAAATACTACAATATGAACATGTACGAGAATGTGACTACAAGGGCCATCCAAAGAACACGTGCTGAGCTGTTCTGGCTTCTTCCAGCCTACCACATGTGTCTCAGGACTGAAGGACCTGGGTATTTTGAGATGAAGAAATAATTTCCTTCTTTAGTCCCTGAGTCCTGTGATTACAGCAAAGAATGCCTGCATTGAGAGGATAGACCACTAAACCAGGAAGAGCTGTCCACTCTTCTATCCTTCTCCTCCCTCCCCCCAGCTTCTTTCTCCTTGTCTCTGTCAGTCTCTGCCTCTGTCTCTCTCTGTTGGCTTCTCTGTTGGTCTCTGTGTGTGTGTGTGTCTGTCTGCCTCTACCTCTGTCTCTCCATCAGTCTCTCTTTCTGTCTCTCTATTTTTTTGTGTATATGTCCTTCTCTCTGTGCCTCTGCCTCTGTCTCTCTCTCTACCTCTGTCTCTCCACCTGTCTCTCTGTTTCTTTATGTGTATGTCTCTCTGCTTTTGCTCCTGTCTCTCTCCTTGTCGCTGTCTCTGTCTCTCTGTCTCTGTCTCTTGTTTTCCTTTAAATTTTGGAACATGAAAGGTTGGAGAAAGATGGACTTCCTTGCCCCAGTCTGAACAGAAATGGCAATCTGGTCACATATGACTGTCCATTGATCATGTTGAGTTTGAGAATAGCTCTCAAAGACCCAACTGCCTCTTCTGTTTTGTGTTTCTCTCCCAGACACAAGTAGCCAAGCAGCAGCCCCGAGATGGGCACTTTCAACCTTAGAGGTAGCCATGTGAGTTTAAGAAGTCAGAGGCTCCTGGGTTCCTCAGTTGGTGCCAGGTCTACTGTGTGATACACACCCTTCTGCCCTTAGACACTTCTCAGAAAAGGATGAACCCAAGTTCTGACGAAGAGTGCCAAAAGACATGGCCCTTGAAGAAGCTATTGACCCTCATGGAGCCAAAATGAAGTTGAAATGGTTGCTGTGTAATGTTTTGAAATGATTCATATATGTTTTTCATCTCCAGAGAGAGTTGATGGACTCAGAGTTCAGATTGAAGCATACTTTTTTCCATTTGGGCATGGCCAATATGAGAGTTTGTTTTGCTAGACTATACACATCTGTAATCAGGTTTATTTTTCTTGTTTTCTCAATGGTTGAGGGAGGGCAAGAATTCAGAACAGAAAAAAATTTAAACTGATACTTTTTGACAAAGAAACCGTTCATGCTTTGATGTTTTATGATTTGAGATTTTTAATGATATTTTGTGATTTTATATTTCAGATTTGCATGAGCAAAAGGAAAAGTGAAGATATATTGGGAAGAAAATAAGGTTGGTGAGAGATTAGAAATAGAGGAAAAAAAGTAAGAAGTAGGCATTAAGCAGAAATGGGAATGAGAGGTAAATGGGCTGCCCAAGCTGGGCAGAGAAGGAGGGACAGGACAAAGTAGGAGGGAGGTAGAGGAGGAAGAGAGAGGAGAGAGAACCTTCCACCTTGGATCCCAAATAGCTCAAGGATCTGTTTTTGCCACTGATCAGTATTAGTTACCTTTCATCTTATTTGTGTTCTAGGGTTTAAGTATGACTGTCCCGAGAGAACATAACAAGAACTATGGTATATGGTCTCCCGTTTTAAGTCTTTGGCAATGACTGCTTTGGAATCTTATACTATGACATTTCTTTTGTGTTGAGGAAATAAATAGATGTCCTATATCTCCTCTACCTTATGCATCGAGTACCCTTCCACTATCCCTTTTGGGGACACCTGATCTAAACTTTCAGTAATTTTCCCTGGGGCTCTGAAGCACAAGCTTCAAAAGGCAAAAAGTATGATACAAAGAGATTGACTCCTCTCTAGGAAGACTGAGCTCAGCTGTGTTTCCGAGCTATGGCCCTTAGCGCATGGAGACAGAGTGGCCCACCCCCAGGACTCAGCATTGGTCATGTGTCATTGTTACATTTACATGCACATATGTATGTATATGTATGTGCATAAACTGAAGTTGGGACTTGCATGTGTCTTCTCTATGAAGTCCTCTCAAAACATACAAATCAAGTAAATTCAAACAATGCTTGTGCAACCAACATAGTTCCTACTATGTGCAAACTACTTTGTAAAACATTGGGGATACAAAGATTTTTTTAAAATGGCACAGACCCTGCTGGAAAGCTTACATTCCATAACTGGATGAAGGGATGGATTTAGGGGAGTTGGGGAGAAATGCAAGCTGCATATAGAGGACTATAAGAGAAGACGGGGGCAAAGAGGAGATTCAGACAAAATGCTCTAAGAAAATTAGATGAGAGGGAGATCACTCTCAATAGGTGGATAGAGCCCTGGACCTAGAATCAGGAAGACCTGAGTTCAAATCTGCTCTCAGACGTTTACTAGCTGTGTGACCCCGGAAAGGCACTTAACTTCTGTCTGCCTCAGTTTCCTCATCTGTAAAATGGGGATGAAAATACCAATTCATTTATTTAACCCAGGGTTGTGGTGAGTATATAATGAAATCATATTTTAAAGTACTTTGTAAATCTTAATGTGCTACATAAATGCTAGCTATTATTAACAAGGGGACACACTGAGGATGTGGCCCCTCAGCTTAGCTTCAGGGTAGATAAGGGTCTTAAAAGGTAAGCATGAAGAAGGGGTATATACTCCAAGCTTGGGAGGCAGGGCAGACACAGCCTGTGCAGATATAAGGAGGCAGGAGATGGCATGTCAAGTTCAGGGAACAGAGGAGACTTTGTTATCAGAAGCCCAGGATTCCTTTCCTTCTCCTCTACAGTCTTTTCACAGGAAGCGTAGAGTTTGGAAAGGAACTCTCATTTCACCTCGAGCATTAAGACCAAGTCCTCCGTAGTCACCCCACTCCTTTCCAGCTCCCCATTGACTCTAACTTGACCCAAGCCTTTTGCCTCCAGCCTCCCTAGGCAGGATTTTGAATATAATGATAATAGCAACAACTCTAAAAGGTTTAATTTACATATAATTGTATTTGGCTTTCATCTCCGTGGTTGGCCGACTCTCTAACCCTGTCTCTGAGTCTGTCAAAAATACTTGTGCTAGGGGCAGCTAGGTGGCCCAGTGAATAGAGTGCCAGCCCTGGAATCAGCAGGATCTGAGTTCAAATGTGGCCTCAGACACTTGACACTTACTAGCTGTGTGTCCTTGGGCAAGTCACTTAACCCTAGTTGCTTTGCCTTCCCCCCTCCAAAAAAAAATACGCATGCTTGGAGATTTGATCCCTTTCTCTGCCTTGCCACATACCCCTCACCTCCTCCCACCCCTCCACCCCCCATCCCTAGAGAAGAAATAACAGGTATCTTTGAATTGTTTGTTTGTTTGTAGGAGGGAGGAAGTGATTGGTAATCATTCTAGAGGGAAAGGGAAGATCCACTGGGAAGAAAAAACTGTTAATGGGACATTAGAAACAGAGAAAAGAGGAAAGAATATACATAACCAGAAGTAGGAAGGGAAAAAAGAAAAAGGAGAGAGAGAGAGAGAGAGAGAGAGAGAGAGAGACAGAGAGAGAGACAGAGAGACAGAGAGAGAGAGAAAGCACTTTGCACCCTAGATCCCTTTGTGCAAGGATTCATTTTTGCCATTGATTATTCTAAGTTACCTTTCATTTTCTTTGTGTTCTAGGGTTGGAAGCTGTATCCAGTGGTGAAATAATTCTTTTCTTTGTGCATTCCTTAAGTCAGCAGTTTTCAATGTGTGGTCCAGGAACCCCAAAAGTCCTTATTCCTATTCAGGGGATCCTTGAAGTTAAATCTATTTTCATAATAATACTGAGACATATTAATTTCTAATATGGTAAATATTGATAAATAAACCCCACAAAACAAAAGCTCTTGGGGCAATGATTCTGATTAATTTTTAAAATTCAATTTTATTTTAAATTCCAAATTCTCTCCCTCTCTTTCCCCCACCTAATGAGAAAGCAAGAAAAATAAAACCCATTACAAATTTGTATGGTCATTCAAAACAAATTTCCACATTGGACATCCCTTCCCCACCTCACCTCCCCAAAAAAGCAAGAAAAAGTGAGGAAGAGAAAAAAGTGCTTCAATCTGTACTCTGAGTCCATCGACTGTCTGTCTGGAAGTACATGGCATGTTTCATCATGAGTCCTTTGAAACTGTGGCGGGGCATTGTGTTAATCAGAGTTAAGTCTTTTAAAGCTGATTATCCTTACAATATTGCTGTTATTGTATAAATTGCTCTCCTGATTCTGCTTACTTCACTTTGCATCAGTTCATATAAGTCTTCTTAGGTTTTTCTGAAACCATTCCCTTCATCATTTCTTATAACACAATAGTCACATAATATAGTCACATAATAGTCACATTCATATAACATAATTTATTCTTCTATTCCCCAACTGATGGGTATTCCCTCAGTTTCCAATTCTTTGACACCACAAAAAGAGTTGCTGTAAAAATTTTTGTACACAGGTTCTCATTCAATTTTTTGGTTTGAAAAAAAACCTATTTATTTATTTATTTATTTTAATATTCATCTTTAAAATTTTGAATTCCAAATTCTTTTATTTTACAGATGAGGAAACTAAGAGCTGGAGAGGGTAAATGACTTGCCCATGGTCACACAGGTAGTGTGAGAAGCAGGATTTGAATGCAGGTTTTTTTTCATTGCAGAATCACTGTACCTCACTATCTCCTATTCAACTAACTCCTGACGGGACCACCCTTAAACCATCCCAAGCATTTTTCTTTCCTCTCCTACAAATCTTCCTTGCTCTGAAAGGAAATTTTAGCATATTCTTGACTTGTAGGACACTTTTGCTTACTGACAACTTTTCATCAGTTTTCTGGGACCCGCCTCCTGACAGAGTTTACAGGTCAGGGTCTCTTAAAGTAGAACATCTTGGTACCTCCTCAGACTACAAATAGAATCCCAAGAAGTTAATCAAATCTGAAAGAGGCATAAATATTGTCACAGATCCACAACCTCAGGACAAAAGATTAATTTGTTCGCTATTCTGAATGACTATACAAAAGAAATAAGCTATAAGCAGGTAAAAAAAAGCTGGCCAAGTGGAATGAGCAGGTTGAGGCTGAGAAAGCACTAGTAAAGAAGGCCTACCTCTGAAATGAACTGGAAAATTTGCAGGATAAGCTGGATACCTTTCCTACACCTGAAAAAGGACAAAAGAAAATGATACCATTGCCCAGTCTAAGTGCTAAAATAAAAGTTAGTGGAGCAGCTAGATGGCGCAGTGAGTAGAGCACTGGCCCTGGAGTCAGGAGGACCTGAGTTCAAATCCAGCCTCAGATACTTGACATATATACCAGCTGTGTGACCTTGGGCAAGTCACTTAACCCCAATTGCCCTGCCTTCCCCCTCCAAAAAATAAAATAAAAGTTAGCTCTAATAATTAACCAAACAACCAATTAAAAACAAAACATGGTTTGGGTACCACTATATTATTTGACCAGGTGAAGGTTCTGTCTGCATCTTCCTTTTAAGGCTGTTTCTTGTAAAAAACAAATTTTTGGACCTGGTTGAATTCTCACATCATCCCTCTTCATAAATGTAACATTCCTTGAAAACCATTTTGCCTTTGTATTATATATTATCAATTATAATAAAGCCAGGGGAAAAGATGTGACAGCCAAAAGAACATTCATTTAGAATGTCAGCTTATTTGTACAATCTTACAAAGGAAAATGGTGGAAGATTATTTGAGGCAAAAACTAATGGAGGGGAAAACTCGTTTGCAGAAAGCTTGATGAAAGACTCAAATAACTAAAATCATAGGATCATAGATTTAGAGGTGAAGGGATTTTTTAAGTCACGCAGCCTAGTTGATCATTTTATAGATGGGCAAAGTGAGACCCAGAGAGAATAGGTAAGTCAACCAACAATCATTTATTAACAGGCTACTGTGAATCAAAAACATCTCTACCCTCAGGACATTTACCTTCCAGGTACTGGGGAAAACAGCATGCACACATAAAAATAAATACAAGGTAATCTGTAGGGTAGAAGCACTAGCAGTTGGTAGGTCTAAGAAATGGAGAAAGTGGTGCTTAAACTGAGCTTTGAGGAAAACTAAGGATTCTATGTGGTAGAAGAAATAAAGGAATGGAGGATATGGGGGAGACAGTATGTGAAAAAGCACAGAAAAAAAATTGT
This sequence comes from Trichosurus vulpecula, assembly GCF_011100635.1. NCBI lineage: Eukaryota > Metazoa > Chordata > Mammalia > Diprotodontia > Phalangeridae > Trichosurus > Trichosurus vulpecula. The sequence continues at coordinate 170,761,090 of NC_050576.1, read as the reverse complement.
ACAAATTTTCCAAGGTTACACAATTAGTAAGTGACAGACCCAGGATTTGAACCTGGGACCTCTGAGTCCAAATCTAGTGGGGTTTGTTTGCCATACATCTTAAGTTCATTTAAGGATGAAAATGGACAGACAATAGATGAAAAAAATTGAAAAGATGAGTAAATATTTTTACAACAAACTCTTCTCCATCAATGTCAATGGAGTTACCACATCTGGATTCTAACATCAAGGCTTCTGATACATTCCATGAAGAAATGGAGGTACTACTGAAGAATACAAAGATGGAAAGAACAGCTGGATTTGCCTGGAGGTAGTTAGGTGACAAAGTGGATAGAATGCTGGGCCTGGAATCAGGAAGACCTGAGTTCAAATCTGGCCTCAGATACTTACTAGCTGCATGGCCCTGAGCAAGTCACTTAACCTTAGTTTCCTCATCTGTAAAATGGGGATAAAAGAACCTACCTCCCAGGGTTGTTATGATGATCAAATGAGCCAATAATCGAAAAGTTCTTAGCACAGTGCCCTGCACGTAGTAAGCACTATATATTGATTATTATTAGGCTAAGGATACACTGAGGAGGTTTATGCTGGGGGCATTGAGGGATTGATTCTCAAGGTATCCGAAGAAGGAGAGGATGACCTGTTTTTAGCTGTTCTCTATTTCCTTGATTTTACCTTAATCATATTGGAAAGGAGAGAAGAGGGGAGGGGAGGAGAGGAGAGAGAGAGGAGGGGAGAAAGAGAGGAGGTGAGAGGGGAGGGGAGGGGAGGGGAGGGGAGGGGAGGGGAAGGGAGGGGAGAGGAGAGAAGTGACATTGTCAGTGATTAAATAAAAATATAGATGATTCAACTACAAGGCCTGTGGTGCTATGAGGAGGTGTACAGGTGGGGTGAGAGCAAGCTAGATGGGGAATGGGGGTGTGTGTGCTGCGCAGAGATACAGCATGCTTTTCCTTATTCATTTTCATCATCTAAAATTCTGAAGTAATTCACAGTTACCTTTGTGTATGTCCCTGTTAATTACTAAGATTGCAAACTCACTAATCAATTCACTGCCACTCCAGGCTATTAAATATTATTTATTTAACAGACTGAAGAAGGCTCTTTCCTATAAATAATTATCTTTCTCTCTTTTTTCTTTTTTTTGAGGGGGGAAAGTAGGGCAACTGGAGTTAAGTGACTTGCCCAAGGTCACACAGCTAGTAAGTGTGTCAAGTGTCTGAGGCCAGATTTGAACTCAGGTCCTCCTGACTCCAGGGCTGGTGTTCTACTCACTGCGCCACCTAGCTGCCTCTTTAATTATCTTTCTGTATGTACAAACTTCTAATTTCCTAGATTTAAATAAATATCAAATTATTAGCTACACAATTTATTAGCAGTATAATAAATAATAAAATAAAGACATAAATAATTATTAATAATATTTCAGCTGTGAGAAAGATAACAGCCAGAGTTAGCTATTAAACACTACTCTTGACTTCTCCTCACTTCTAAAACCCAGTCCCTTCATTCAGCTCTTTTAAGATAGCAAAGTCTTTTAAAGATTTTTTTATGTTTCCTCACCGCATAAAAATTAAAACAATTCTTTCAGGAAAGAAGTTCTCTTCTTCCTCTTTCTCTCTATATTTCACTCAATCTCCCTTCAGTCACATGATAAAAAAAAAGACAATCCTCCAGAATGGCAAATGGTCAAACTCTCGAGTCTGTTGCCTCTTTAAGATACCTATAGTAACTTACTTTAGTACTTACTTTAAGATGCCTAAGTGAGAGCCATCTCCAGTCATACTGATCTTCATCTTGCCACTAGACCCAGATGGCTCTGGAGGAGAGAGTGAGGCTGGTGACTTTGCACAGCCCTCCCTCACTTAAATCCAATTCACTCGCAAGTCATGACATCTCCTTTCTTTTTTTTTTCCAATTTTCATTTATTTATTTATTTTAATTTTTTTTTATTTTTATTTTTAGTTTACAACACATGGTTCTACGTAACTTTGAGTTCCAGATTTTCTCCCCTCCCTCCCCAAGACAGCATGGAATCTCATATAACTACCACGTATAACTTCCCATTGAATTAATTTATACACTAGTCAAGTTGTAGAGAAGTTATGACCAATGGAATGAATCATGAGAAAGAAGAAACAGAACCAAAAAAAAACCCAAAAACAAAAACAAAAGAGAGAAAAAAAGGGGGGGAAAAGGCAAGCATGAAGTGTGCCTCAATCTGCATTCAAACTTCATAGTTCTTTCTCTGGATGTAGATAGCATTCTCCATCATGAGTCCTTTGGAGTTGTCTTTGTACCTTGTGTTGCTGAGGAGAGCGAAGTCTGTCAGGGTTGGTCCTCATGGAATCCATATATCTGTGGTTGTGTATAATGTTCTCTTGGCTCTGCTCTGGGGATGATGCGGACTTCATAACAACCTGGAAAAACCTACACGACATAATGCTGAGTGAGCGGAGCAGAGCCAGGAGAACATTATAGACATCTCCTTTCTGATGCCATGGTCGTCTTTGAGAACAAAGGACAAACAACAACCTGTGAGTAGTAGTAGCCACCCCCCTGGGGACCTAACTGGCCAGTTCCAATTGGGCAACACAGCTCCTTCCTTCCTTCCTTCCTTCCTTCCTTCCTTCCTTCCTTCCTTCCTTCCTTCCTTCCTTTCTAATTTCTTTTTTTCTTTTTCTCTCTTTCTCCCCCTCCCTCCCTCCCTCCCTCCTCCCCCCTTTCTCTTTCTTTCTTTCTTTCTTTCTTTCTTTCTTTCTTTCTTTCTTTCTTTCTTTTTCTTTCTTTCCTTCCTTCCCTCCCTCCTTTCCCTTCTCTACCTACTCTCCCTCTGTCCACATAAGGAATCATACCCTTACCTGTGGGTGTCCTGTCCAAAGGAATATAAATTTTGATCTATGAAACCTAGCAAGACATCTGGATTTATGGCTAGATTTATCTTTTTGTGTGGACCATGCCTTAAACCCAAATCACTCTGGCTGTCATTGATTGACCAACAATAGGTCCCAGCCTAAGCCTTACTTGGTCATTGTTTGGATTCTGATGGATCAAAGTGAGTGTAAATACAATTGTTTCTGTTTTGACCAGAAACCTTGAGGATCTTCCCCTCCTTGGTTGATTTTATTTATTTATCTATTTATTTATCTATTTGTTTATTTATTTGTCTGTCTGTCTGTTTGTTTTTCTTTGCCCCATTTTTACCTACCCTTAATCATTGAATGTATGTTTCCTCAGACAAACTGAGACCCGGGAAAGATCTTAGCCTAAAAAGGCCAAGGCTTCCCACTGCATCTAGGGCCATGTGCAGTCATCCTGATCTATATCTTGCAACTGGATCCAGATGGCTCCAGAGGAGAGAGTGAGGCTGGTGACTTTGCACAGCCCTCTTCCTTCACTTAAGTCCACTTCACTTGCAAATCATAACATCTCCTTCCTGGTGTCATGGTCCTCTTTGAGAACGAAGGATAAAGAACAATGAGATGCCTAAGTAAAAAATACCTGTAGTCTCTATAGGAGAGGCTATTGAAGCTAGTATTATAGCAGTGTAATATGAAGTCCAAGAGAAAAGATTGCTACTGACAAAACGGATCAGAGACTTCCTGGAGGAGTGTTGAGTTGGATTTTACAGAATAGATAGATACTCAATAGTCAAAGAAGAGAGAGGGTATCCAGTTCATAGAATTACAGATCATTAAAGCTAGAAAGGACCTTCAAGATCATTTACTCTTCATATAGGGAACTGTGAACAATGGAACAGGGATAGGGAAGCTGAGGGCATGTTCAGGGAACAGAGAGAGGTCCAGGTCAGCTAGAGGTTACATGTGGGGAGGAATAAATAATGCAAAGTAAAGCTGGAGAGTTTGGATAGCACCAAATTCTAGACAATTCTAGACAAAAGAATATGAACTTTATTCTGTAGGCAAGAGGGAGCCAGTGAAGATTTTTAAGCTGAGTCACATGCAACTTGATGTAAAAAAGTAATGAATCTAGAGCCAGAGAAACTGACTTTGAATCCCAGCTTTCCTAAGCATCTAAACTTATTCAGGTCACTTAAGGTTTCTGGTTCCCAGTTTCCTCATTTGTAACATGAGAGGCTTGATTTAACTGATTGCTCAGACCCCTTCCAGCTCAAAATCTATCATCCTGTGATCTTATAACCATGCAAACATGTTTAGCTATGGCATAAAAATTGGATTGTAGAAGGGAAAAAGTACAGAAAGCACAGCTATTAAGAAACTGTTATAATAAATCAGGCAAGTGGGTAATGAGGGGCTATACTAGTGAGGAGAAGGTAGAAATAGGAAGGAGGGGAGAGATGCAAGGCACAATTGTGAGACAAAATTAAGACTCATTCTATGTAACTAGTTAAATATAAGAAGAGAAGAGGAGAGAATCAAAGATAACACCAAGGTCTCAAACATGAGGGAATGGGTGAATGGTGGTGACTAACAGAAAAAGAAAAGTCAGAACGAGGAGAAGGTTCAGAGAAAAAAATAAGATTGGTTTTCTATGTGTTGAGTTTGAGGTGCTAATGGGGTGGCCAGGTGAAAATGTCTTTGACGGTTGAAGATGTGGATATGGAGCTTGGAAGAGAGGTCGAGGCTGAAGATATAGATATGGAAGCGGTTTGCTTAGAAGTGACACTTGAAGCCATGGGAGAGAATAAGTTTGCTCAGGGAGACTGGACAGACTGGAGGAATACCGCCATCAAGGAAACTGAAAGAGGTAATAAAAAATACAGCAGAGTAGTTAGAAGGGTGGGAGAAAAACCAATGAAGAGAGAATCCAACAATAGGGAATGTCCTGCTGAGAGAACAAGGAGAAAGAGGACTGAAAAAAAATCATTGCATTTGGATGGTAAAGGGGAAAGAGTGCTAGATTCAGACTTTATTGTTCAGTTGTTTTCAGTTGTGCCCAACTCTTCATGACCTCATTTGAGGTTTTCCTGGCAAAGATACTGGAGTGGTCTGCCATTTTCTTCTCCAGTTCATTTTTCAGAAAAGGGTTAAGTGACTTGCCCAGGGTCACACAGTGAGTGTCTGAGGCTGGATTTGAACTCAAGAAGATGGGTCTACCTGACTCCAGACCCAGCATCTATATCTATCTGCTGTGTCGTGTAAGTGCCCCAGATTTGGAATATATGAGTTCAGACACTGACTTTGCGACTTACTATCCCTGTGACCTTAAGCAAATCATTGTACCTCTCTGGGTCTCAGTGTCCTTGTCTGTAAAATGAGGAGGTTGGATTTTTGAGATTTCCTTCTGGCTCTGAATCAATGATCCTATAATGTTTGGTCCATGTGCTCCCAGGGAAGTATGAATCAGGATTTAGGATTCCTGGTTGCCTCTTTTTTATGTTTCTTTTCTGAGTCTAGGTTACTGAACAGTCTTAGAGGCAATCTTGTGGTTTTGAGATGTTGGGAGCTCCTGAGTCCTCAAAGGGTGCCAGTCGCACTTCAGGATAAGCCCTTAGCACCTATTAGAACTGTTAGGGAAGATAATGACTGGAAGAAGGATAAGGCTTGAATCTTAGACTATCTTGCCAGAAGCCATGGACCTGGAGGAAGTTATATGGACAGTGCAGAGTGGAGGTGAAGGTGAAATGCCTTTTGAGCAATCCCACAATACGCTTCATACTTTGATGCTTTACATATCAACCTCCTAGAAGAGTATATCAATATTTATACGTAACTGCTATAGATTTAAATCTTATTAATGTGTACTTGTGAATCATTTATTTTAAGCATTTCTTTTGTGTCTTATACCTGATTTACGTTGTACATTGAATACTTTTCTACCTCTTCTCCTTCCATTTGGGGGAAACCCTAGATATGATGTAAATCTAAATTTTAAGTGATTCTCTCCTTGATGGAATGTGATAAGGATGAGCCTGAAACCTCTCTTAGAGACCAGCTTTCCTTTGTACTGAACCCTGGCCATGTGCATGGATTCAGAAATCACAGGGGCTTTCTTAGTAAAAAGGGATAGGGCAAGCCCCAGCCCCACAGCTTCCGGCAATAGGTGGGGGAAGGGAGGACAGGGCAGGGTTACGCAGATACAGGTGGTGGCCAATGGAAAGGCACTGAGTCAGAATGTAGAGTGTCATGGGTGAGCAACAGAGAGAAAGCCGATTTGATTGAACCACAGAGCAGAAAGGGAAGTAATGAAGCTGAAAAGGCAGGTTAGTACAAGTTGTGAAGAGCTTTAAAAGTTAAACAGAAGAGTTTATATTTGCTTCTAGAGGCAAGAGGGAGCTACTGAAGTTTATTGAGTAGGGGAGTGACATAGTCAGACCTGCACTTAAGACAGTTGTGTGGAGGAAGAATGGAATGGAAAGAGACTTGAGCCAAGAAGACCAATTAGGAAGCCACCACAATAGTCCAGGTAGGAGGAGACAAGAGCCTAAACAAAAGTGAATGGAAAAAGAGGGACAAAGTAAAATGTTTTGGAGGTAGAAATTATAAAATTTGGCAAATGATTGAATTATAGGTTTAACAATAATTTATTACAGCAAGGTAAAGTTTAAAATATATGTGTGTCTGTGTACATGTGTAATATGTGCATGCATAGGTATGTGTATATATGTATATACATATATATACATATGTGTATATGTATATATATGTAAATATGTATGTATATATATAATGGTACAGAAGAATGGACCAGTGTGAGAGTGTGTGTGTATCTGTGTATATATGTATATATGTATATGTGTGTATGTATATGGTGTGTGTATGTGTATATATATATGCAGAAAAATAGATATGCACACAGAAGAATGGATACACACATACACACACAGAAGAATGGATACACACATACACACACAGAAGAATAGATCAGTCCCACTGATGTGTATAAATCTTCATTTAAACTTGTCCCAAAGTCCTGCTCCTCACCTCCAACCTCCACAGACTGGAAGAGTCTCTGGCTTCCCGTACTTTGGGGTCTACATTTGTTGGGGCAAGCCATGGCCTGCATCTATTTCTTTCCTTGCCTTAAACCCCTCAATGCCTTCTTCCTCTCGGAACACTGTGTGCCAGTCACTGGCTCTCCCATCTTCTGGTGTGCCTGGCCAAAGGTTATGGTAAGGTTATGAGAAGTGACCATGCCATCCTGTCAATAAAGGCCATTTCCAATTGGCCCTTCCCTTGGGCCCTTTAGAGAGGCACTCACCTTCAAATCATTCACACAAGATACATATTATGACAAATGACATCTTTTCCTAGGGCACACCAGAGTTGTCATGCTATTACAAGAAGAATTTATCAATACTAAGCAAATCTGACTGAAATAATTGTGGTTCACTGAATGACAGGTGCAGATGATTTGTAATCTTAGACCAGGGGTTCTTAACATGGACCTCTGTAAGGGTCTTTGGACAGATTTTAGAGGGTCTGTGGACTTAAGTGGGAAAAATTCATCTTTATTTTCACTAACCTCTAACTTAAATTTAGTGTTTCCTTTAATTGTGAAAAAGATTATTCTGAAGAAGCGTCTGTAGGCTTTACCTGATTGCCAAAGAGGTCTATGATACCCACAAAAATGTTAAGAATCCCTATCATACACAAATCACTAGAGGCATAATAGTATGGTAGTTAGAGCCCCAAATGAGGAATCTGGAAGACCCCATTTCATAATCTCACCTCAGACACTTGCTAGCTTTGTAATCCTGGGCAAATCACTTGGCCATTATGTACCTCAGTTTCCTCATAAGTATAATAAAAGGGTTAGACTCGGCCTCTAAAATCTGATCCTATGACCTCTCCTTCACTTCTCTAAGTTTCAATTTCTCCCTTTGTTGAATGATGAGGTTAGAGCAGACAATCTCTAAGGTCCCTTCAGTTCTCTATCTGTGATCCTCTGATCCCATGATAAACAGTTAATGATATTAAGTCAGCAAACAGATTTGAAGGGTCAGGAATTCTAAATAGTAGTGACAGTCTATCCACATATTCATCATAACATCCTCCGGGTATGTACAATGTATGTACTCAAAACAAAAAAGACAAGAACATCCATTGGCAAATAACCCTCCCCGTCTGCCCCTCTTCCCTACTCATTAAGAAAAGGTCAAACTTCAAAATAAACATGTCCAAACTATCTTGGAAGTAATTGGACTTATGATCAGAATTGAATTTAATTTTCAACCTCTATCCTGTCTTTTAGGTGTCCTCCACAACGCTGTCACAGGTCTCAACCACATGAGCTAGGCAATTGACTCAATTGGATGGTCTAGATTTACTTCAAAAGCCGGTGGGCATCAACTACTCACCTCAACTCCTGTCTCTCTAAGAATAGACCATCTGGGATCCAAGATGGTGGAATAAGCAGTTAGTTGCTGTCACTCTCCCTTACTGACCTAAAAAAAACCAGAAAATAGCACCCCAGCAAAAACCCTGGAACATCTGAGCCAGCAGAAAGATGCAGTGAAGCAATCTTTTAACTGGGGAAATTTGGATGATTGGTAAAAAGGGTCTGTTTCACTTGGGTAAAAGGGGAGCATATTCCAGGACAGGAAGTGCCCCAGCAAGCCAGCAACAAGCCCCGCCTCAGCAAAGCAGTGGGCCATCCTGAGCACCAAGGTGGTGGAGAGGCCAACGCCAACACCAGGACCCCCACATATCCTAGCATAGCTAGGGGAACCCAGCAGACTCCAGCTTGGAGAACCTCCCCATGCTTCAGCGCAGCTGAGGGCAGGTAGGCATCCTCCAGTGGCCAGACCCTCACATGCCCTGGGGAAATGAAGAAAAATCCCACCTGGCCTCAGCACATGCCAGACACCACCACTAGAACCCTGGCTCAGCACCAGGTAAGCTGCCAGAAGCCTATAACCTCCTGAGTTGCACGCACCTGAGGCCCCAGCACACAAAGCCAATGCCCCTGGCCCCCAGTACAAGAAGCTTGGGATGGTGACCCCTGTGCCCCAGAAGCAGAGCTCAACTTCAAAAGTCAGGAAACAGGCAAAGAAGATGAGCAAGAAGCAAAAAAGAACACTGACCATAGACTGTTTCTTTTTTTATAAATTTTATGTTCTTCTTTTCCTTTTTGTATTTATTTATGTATCTATTTATTTATTTTATTTATTTAATATATTTAGTTTTCAGCATTGATTTTCACAAGAGTTTGAATTACGAATTTTCTCCCCATTTCTACCCTCCCGCCCACTCCAAGATGGTGTATATTCTGGTTGCCCCATTCCCAGTCAGCCCTCCCTTCTGTCACCCTACTCCCCTCCCATCCCCTTTTCCCTTCCTTTCTTGTAGGGCAAGATAAATTTCTACGCCCCATTGCCTGTGTATCTTATTTTCTAGTTGCGTGCAAAAACTTTTTTTTTGTTTTTGAACATCTGTTTTTAAAACTTTGAGTTCCAAATTCTCTCCCCTCTTCCCCCCCACCACCCTCCCTAAGAAGGCAAGCAATTCAACATAGGCCACATGCGTATCATTATGTAAAACCCTTCCACAATACCCATGTTGTGAAAGACTAACTATATTTTGCTCCTTCCTAATCTATCCCCCTTTATCCAATTTTCTCCCTTGTCCCTGTCCCTTTTTGAAAGTGTTTGCTTTTGATTACCTCCTTCCCCTATCTGCCCTCCCTTCTATCATCCCCCTTTTTGTAATCTTCTTCCTCCTTCTTTCCGGTGGGGTAAGATACCCAATTGAGTGTGTATAGTATTCCCTCCTCAGGTCAAATCCGATGAGAGCAAGATTCACTCATTCCCCCTCACCTGCCCCCTCTTCCCTTCCTACAGAACTGCTTTTTCTTGCCACTTTTATGCAAGATAATTTACCCCATTCTATCTCTCCCTTTCTCCCTCTCTCAATATATTCTTCTCTCATCCCTTAATTTGATTTTATTTTTTTAGATATCATCCCTTCATATTCAACTCACCCTGTGCCCTCTGTCTATATATACATATGTATATATATATATATATACGCATACATATATACATACACACATGCATATACACACACACACACACACACACACACACACACATATATATATATATATATGCATATTTCCTTCAGCTACCCTAACACTGAGGTCTCATGAATCATACATATCATCTTTCCATGTAGGAATGTAAATAAAACAGTTCAACTTTAGTATGTCCCTTGAGATTTCTTTTTCTTGTTTACCTTTTCATGCTTCTCTTGATTCTTGTGTTTGAAAGTCAAATTTTCTATTCAGCTCTGGTCTTTTCACTGAGAAAGCTTGAAAGTCCTCTATTTTATTGAAAATTCATATTTTGCCTTGGAGCATGATACTCAGTTTTGCTGGGTAGGTGATTCTTGGTTTTAATCCTAGCTCCATTGACCTCTGGAATATTGTATTCCAAACCCTTCGATCCCTTAATGTAGAAGCTGCTAGATCTTGTGTTATTCTGATTGTGTTTCCACAATACTCAAATTGTTTCTTTCTGGCTGCTTGCAATATTTTCTGCTTGATCTGGGAGCTCTGGAATTTGGTGACAATATTCCTAGGAGTTTTCTTTTTGGGATCTTTTCGAGGAGGCGATCTGTGGATTCTTTCAATTTCTATTTTACCCTCTGGCTCTAGAATATCAGGGCAGTTCTCCTTGATAATTTCTTGAAAGATGATATCTAGGCTCTTTTTTTGATCATGGCTTTCAGGTAGTCCAATAATTTTAAAATTATCTCTCTTGGATCTATTCTCCAGGTCAGTGGTTTTTCCAAGGAGATATTTCACATTGTCTTCCATTTTTTCATTCCTTTGGTTCTGTTTTATAACATCTTGATTTCTCATAAACTCGCTAGCTTCCACTCGCTGCAATCTAATTTTTAAGGTAGTATTTTCTTCAGTGGTCTTTTGGACCTCTTTTTCCATTTAGCTAATTCTGCCTTTCAAGGCATTCTTCTCCTCATTGGCTTTTTGGAGCTCTTTTGACATTTGAGTTAGTCTATTTTTTAAGGTGTTGTTTTCTTCAGTGTATTTTTCAGTATTTTTTTGGGTCTCCTTTAGCAAGTCATTGACTTGTTTTTCATGGTTTTCTCGCATCCTTCTCATTTCTCTTCCCAATTTTTCCTCTACTTCTCTAACTTGCTTTTCCAAATCCTTTTTGAGCTCTTCAATGGCCTGAGACCAGTTCATGTTTTTCTTGGAGGCTTTTGTTGTAGGCTCTTTGACTTTGTTGACTTCTTCTGGCTGTATGTTTTGGTCTTTTTTTGTCACCAAAGAAAGATTCCAAAGTCTAAGACTGAATCTGAGTGTGTTTTAGCTGCCTGGCCATGTTCCCAGCCAACTTACTTGACCCTTGAGTTTTTCGTCAGGGTATAACTGCTTGTAGAGTAAAGAGTACTTTGTTCCAAGCTTGAGGGGCTGCGCTATTGTTCTCAGAGCTATTTCTATACAGCCAGCTCTGCCACACCAGCACTCCTCCTCCCCTAAGAACTGCCAACCCAGACCTGACTCAGATCTTAAGTAGGCTCTGCACTCCTGCTCTGATCTGCCACTTAATTCCTCCTACCAGGTGGGTCTGGGGCCAGAAGCAACTGCAGCTGTAGTTCTGTAGCTGCACTACCTCCGCTGCCCAAGGGGTGTATCTGAACTGTGAACTCCTTTCACTCACCGCAGCTTTTCCCACTAACCTTCTCTGTTGTCTTTGGTGTTTGTGGGTTGAGAAATCTGGTAACTGTCACAGCTCAGTGATTCAGGACACTAGGGCCTGTTCCACCCAGCTCCTGCTCTGGTTGGTCCGGGCACAGGCTGGGCTCTGCTCCCCTCCGCTTCCAGCTCCGTGTGCGATAGACCTCACCCAGCGACCATCCAGGCTGTCCTGGGTTGGAGCCCTGCTTCCCTCTGCTATTTTGTGGGTTCTGCAGTTCTAAAATTTGTTCAGAGTCATTTTTATAGGTTTTTGGAGGGACATGGGGTGGGGGGAGCTCACCCAAGTCCTTGCTTTCCAGCCGCCATCTTGGCCCATAGACTGTTTCTATGGGGACAGGGAAGATCAAAACACAAACTCAGAAGAAATAGACGTTGTCAATATACCCATATCTGAAACTTCAAAGGGGAATATGAATAGGTCTCAAACCCAAAAAGCCTTCTTGGAAGAGTTCAAGGAGGACTTTAAAAGTCAAATAAGAGAGGTAGAAGAAAAATTGGGAAAAGAAATGTGAGGTATGCAAGAGAGATTCAACAGCTTGGAAAAGGAAGGACAAAAATTGACTGAAGAAAACAACTCCTTAAAAAGTAGAATTGGCCAAATGGAAAAGGAAATACAAAATCTAACTGAAGAAAACAATTCCTTAAGAAATTAGAATTGGGCAAGTGGAAGCTAATGACTCTCTGAGATATCAAGAACCAGTCAAACAAAATCAAAAGAATGAAAAACAGAAGAAAATGTAAAATACGTCATTGGAAAACTAACCTGTAAAATAGCTCCAGGAGTGACAATTTAAGAATTATTGGTCTACCTGAAAGCCATGATCTAAAAAAGAGCCTGGACAGCATCTAAGAATAGACCACAAAGGATTTACTCCAAAAACTTGTAAACTTATAAAACCCATGGCTAAGGAATTACAGCAATTGAGAAGCCTATGGAGCTGAAATTCATACTGAGGAAGATGAAAAGATGTTGATCCTCCACTCCCTTTGGTTCTTAGAAAGATCTGCTTTCTTAGAAAGATCTCATTTCTTGTAGGAATATAACACGATCCAAGGCTTTTTGAGATTTTTTTTTGTTTTGTTTTTTGGGAGGGCAATTGGGGTTAAGTGACTTGCCCAAGGTCACACAGCTAGTACATATGTCAAGTGTCTGAGGCCAAATTTGAACTCAGGTCCTCCTGACTCCAGGGCCGGTGCTCTACTCACTGTGCCACCTAGCTGCCCCCTTTTGAGTTTTTTATACAAAATTTTGAATGTTGAACATTTTTATCAAGATGAATATTTGCAAACTTTTATTCCTAGAGAGAACCTTTTTGTCATTCTCCATAATGCAACCTGACATTTTGATTTTTAAAAGTCATAGGTGTTATGGGGGCAGGGGGGAAACTTTGTTTCTCAGGCAAGATTGCTCAGATTTTCTGTTTTTTCAAAAATGGCTAATCAATTTAAAAAATGCTGCTTCTTAAGGAAGAAGCTCCCTTCCTGAAAGGATTGAAGTATCTTATATGCATCAGTGAATAGGGAAAAAACAAAAACAAAACACATCACACTGAAGCATCCTATATGCATGAGTAAATAGAGAAAAAAAAACAAAGTACATCACATCGGAGAGGGGTGAATATCTATAAAGTTCAGATATTTACACAGTGTATAAATTGACTCAAGAGCATGAACTGAAGGGTTATATAAGCATTCTTTATATTAGCTTGTCTTTGACTCCTGGACAACATCATGGTTCTAGTGACAGGACTGTATGCTTTGAATAAAAGGGGGAGAGGGCAAGGGTACTGAGATACTTCAAGTAAAAGGAAAAATGACAGTTTTTAAATAGAGTTGTTTAAGCCATGCTGGCCGGTACATAAGGTTAGAACTATGTTTGGGATGCTGTGTACAGCCGGGTATCTGGCTGCCATATTTGGTTCCAAGAAAGTCATTTTTGAAGTGGGGCCAGTCTGGAGAAGTCATAGAGTCATAGGATGTTAGAACTAGACCAGACCCCATGACAGAATGGAGAGACCACAGGTTTTGAAGTCAGAGGGCATGAGTTATCAAAGAATTGGACCAGGTGGCATGAAAGCATGGAAAGAACATGATTTCTGGAGTAAGAGGGCCTGTATTTTCAAATCCTGCTTCTGATCTATACCCGTGTGACCTAATGAAAATTACTTCACCTCTCTGGGTCTCAGTTTCTTCATCTGGGAAAATGAAAGAGTTGGATTAGATTGCTTTTATGGATTCTTCCAGTTTTATTTATTTATGAATGCTTTATTGAATGCTTTCATTTGGAAAAGGAGGAAACTAAAACCCTGAGTAAAGAGGTAATTTGTCCAAGTCAGGCAGAAGATGGACTCCTGTGTGACCCGGGTGTCCTGACTTCCAGGGTGGAGTTTTTCCCCGTTGCCTTTCAATATTTTCAGTATTTCAGGGGTAGAAGGACAATTGGTTGGATTGAGCAATATGTTGAGCAAAGTCAATGAGGGATAAGTAAAAGACAAGAGAAGGGTAAAATGATAACTATGGTCATAAGATAATAAAACATTCCTAACTGGAAAAGCAATTCTCCTTTTGTAGAAAAGCAGGAAAATGGAAAATGGGAAAATCCTTCCTTGAGGAGGGATAGGGATGTATGTGTGTTTAACCTTGAACATGCTAGCATGATGAGTTCCTTCAGTTGGAGTCAATAGCATTGCAGCAACCAATCACTAATAGCCTGGCACATTTCCTCGTGTATCTGCCCAGAGTCACTGGGTGTTTCCTGTTGAACCTGAGCTGCTCCTCAAAGCCAGACCAACTCCCCCCACTCCCGGCTCTGTATCTTTCCTTCTGGGCCTTTTCCAAGAAAGTACCTGTTGCCAGAAGGTATAAAAGTCTGGCTTCCCTGAGCACAGCAACCATTCTGGTGGCCTGAAGGAGTCCACAGCAGCTGGCAAGTAAGTCTATCAAATTCTAATTTCTTCTCATTTCTCTAGGGGTGGTAATGACATTTCCCTACTGTTTCTCAGGGAGGTGATGGATTTCCCTTGGCCTGGCATTTCCTTGGGTGAGATTTTCTGGCCACCATAAGAACTCCTTTCCACCGTGGGCAGAAGAAAGTAGTGAGTTCCCTGAATCTGAGACTTAACTCATAGAATACTTCAGCATTGGAAGGGACTTTGGAGACAATCTAATCTTAACTTTTCATTTTATAGATGAAAGAAATTGAGACTTGGCAGTGGCTTGCCCGAGGTCACACAGCTGGTTAGTGACAAGGGAGAGGACAAGAGCCTGGGGGGTCCCCTGATTCCAAGAACAGGGTTTGAGAACTTGATCCTATATGTAGAGACATCCTGCTTTATTTTGAATGTGGTGGTTTGAATGCAGACAGTCAGGATTACTCCTTCTTTTCCTGAGCGGACGGCTGCCAGCAGGAGGCTAGATGTTACTTGACCTCTTGGCTGTCCAGGCCAGAACTGACAGTCCACAGGGAATGCTCCCAGTCTCTCTCAGGACCTATATCTGAACCTTTCTTTCTGCTCCCAGCTGGTCTCCATCGAACATGTGATCAGGCAGTTCTGAGTCCCAAACTGGGTCATATTGGTTTGGCTTATTCAGAACTACTGAATCATATTGTGTATTTAACAAACCATTGGAAGTCTCAGACCCTGTGATTAAGGCTAGAGAATAATTTATAGCATAGAAAGGGTAAATAAAAGCTTTACTTTCTTCTTGGGTATTTTTTTTTTGGTCTTGAATTCCTTGCCCAGTACAGAATGTATTTCCCTCTGTCATAACAGAGCAGTCCATGGGGATCTTAGTTTGTATTTTCTTTTAGCCTATTCTAGTATTCTTGGGCAAACTCCTTCAGTTTGGGATCAGGGAAGGATTCTGCTGGATCTCTTGCGTTTAACCCCCTCTAGACATTTGTAGTTTGTTATCAGATTTCTTTTCCACTGAGTCACTCCTCAGGTAAATTGGGTAGCCAGAGCCCTTGAAGTGACCATCTGAATCCTGGGGCATGGCTTGGGAATGGGTGACCTCTCCTTTGTTCTGCTTTCAAGTGTCTTGCTGCTTACCTTGGTGTAGAAGCTTCAGGACCTGGCTATGACCTTACTGCCCAGGCCAACCTCTGCATCACACATTTTTCTGCTGAAGTACCCCAAATATAACCTCTGATGTCATCTAATCCAACTCCCTCATTGTACAAATGTGGAAACTAAGTCCCAGAGACTTATCCAAAACTATAAAGTAGTAAGTAGTAACAGTGGGATTCAAAGCCAAATCCTAAGACTCCAAACTCCATGTTCTTTCCCTCGTACCATGATGCTATGCTGACCACAATGGTCATGGGCTCTTAGTATTTAAAACAGAAAGGGTACACAGTGATCAACTGAAAAGCCACTGGATGGTAAAATAATACAGCAATTGTTATTGTGTTGATTCAGTCATGTCTGACCCATCTTGATTCCATTTGGGATTTTCTTGGCAAGACACTGGAGTGGTTTGCCATTTCCTTCTCTGGCTCATCTTACAGATGAGGAACTGAGGCAACAGGGTTAAGTGACAGTAAGCGTAAGTGTCTGAGGCTGGATTACTCCTCATCCACTCCAGACTCAGCATTCTTATCCACTGTACCACCTAGTTGCCCCACAATAATAACAGTAGTTGACATTTATATAATGCTTTGAGGTTTATAGAATGCTTTACATATGATAGGGCAGCTAGGTGACTTGGTGAGTAGAGTACTGGGCCTAGAATCAGGAAGATCTGAGAAAACCCCCACTGGGGTCACAAAGAGTCACGCATGACTGAACTACATAGGCCAGCTGGGAGTCACAGTGGATAGAGCCCTGGATCTGGAGTCAGAAGGAATTAAGTTCATAGCCATTCTCAGATATTTACAGCCTGTGTGTCCCTGGGCAAGTCACTTAACCCTGTTTGCCTCAGTTTCCTCATCTGTAAAATGAGCTGGAGGAGGAAATGGCAAAGCACTCTGGTATCTCTGCCAAGAAAACCCCAAATGAGGTCGCAAAGAGTTGGACAAAACTGAAAGGACTGATCGGTGACAAAATTATACACGCTTTCTCAGTTGTTCCTCACAACAAGCCTACGAGATAGGGGCTCACACAGTTATCACCATTTTGGAGCTGAAGCCAGAGCTTATGTGACTTGACCAGGGTCACACAACCAGCAAGTGGGAATCTGTTTTGTCCAGTTATGTAGCTATGTATTATGGAATTTGGTTTTCTGTCTTTTTTTTAAATTTGTTCATTTGGGAGAAGGATAGATTAAATTTAAAAGTACTTGTTACCTGGGGCAGCTAGGTGGCCAGTAGATAGAGTGCTGGGTCTGGAGTCACGATGACCTGAATTCAAATCTATCCTGAGACACTAACTAGCTGTGTGACCCTGAGCAAGTCAATTCACCCTGTTTGCCTCAGTTTCCTCATCTGTAAAATGAGCTGGAGAAGGAAATGACAAACCACTCCGTTATCTCTGCTAAGAAAATCCCAAATGGAGTCACAAAGAGTCATTCATGACTGAAAAAAGTGACTGAACGACAATAGCTGAGTAGCCTCTTCAAATTGAAGGGATAATAAAAGCCTTTGGCTCATTGATATTCTTAGCCCTTGAGTCTCCAAATTTCATTCCCTGCACAGAGTCTTCATTAACTTATATAGAATTACAAGCTCAGGTCCAGTTGGTCTCCTGAAGATGCTTAATTTTGTTCCTGAAAAAAACAAATTTCTTGTGTTGCAATAGGTTCAATGGAGAGCCTCTGGGAAGCTCAAGAGAGGGAAAATATCATGGGAGGAGTTTTTGCTAATATTATCCCCCTTTTACAGATCAAGAAACTGAGGCAGGCAGAGGTTAAATGATTTGCCCAGAGACACATAGTTAGTAAGTGTCTGCTTGAAGATCTTCCAGAATCCAGGCTCGATGAGCCGCCTACCTAATAAATATATACAAAATTGAAGGTGAGGAGGGAAAATATTCTAGACATTTGAGAAGGAGGCAACTTGCGCAAAAGGCAAAGATGGAATAAGCTTCACTTCCCCAAGGGAGAGGATCAGGGAAGGAAAGTAAAGATTATGTTCTAAAATGTGATGATAATTATTCATCAGACTTAATTACTCAAACTTCAGTTTGATACCAGACCTGCCTCTGATAGATACATAATTGGCTGTTCGACCCTGAATGGATTATTTTACCTCTCAATGTTCAGGCAACTCTCTAAGATAGTTGCAGATCAGTGCTGATCTACAATGGTAGAGGGAGATTCCTCACTGGGAGTCCCAGGTATTTGAATACCAATTAAGGCACAGAACCAGTCCAAAAAGAAAAAAGAATCTCCAGGAACTTTTTGCCACTTTGTATTTCTTCTAACAATGGATAATGGACAATACAACTATCAAAAGGAAGTCCATGAAATAGTTGGACCCTAAAGAGGGGATCCCATACTCAAAAAGTTCTGAACTATTACTTCAGAGGTCATCTAGTCTGACTGCTTCATTTTACAGATGAGAAAACTGAGGCCCAGAGAAAAGGGATTTGCCTAAGGTCCTGCAGATTACAAGCAGCAGAGCCAGGACTCCTGTGTTCTTTCCACTATGCTTCCATTAAATGTCCTGACCAGCCTTTTTGCCCACCCACAAATATTAACGCTCTAGAGCAGACTGTCCCAGGGTCACAAGCCCCTTTCCTGATCTGCCAGCCCCCAAGTTGATTCCCTGCAATCCTGCCCTTTGGTCTTTTGGGGCCAGTTTGGTGGTCCCAGTTGTTAATGGTCTTCCCCCCATCTTCCAAATATTTTTTATCATTTTATAAGTGCTTTGTATTTACATGTTGAGTTTCACTGTCTTCCCCTCTGTAGTATGAGGGCAGAATTTATAATTTCAAAGACGATCATATATAGGTCTGAAAGGTTTGGAACTGCAAGATATAAGGAATTCTCTAGATAGGAGGCAGAAGAATCAAAGCATGTATTTAAACTCCACAGTAACAAACCCACAAATCAGCATCCCCATTTTGATATATTGATCAAAAGCTTCCAGGCCCAATAAGTCTGCCTCACAAGAGTAACCAGGAGGCCACAGAGAAGCATGATGGTATAAAGCAAAATCATATACATGCTTCCCCTCTATGGTAAAAAGATTACCCACTGGCTTCAAGTCCTTGTTCAGCACTCCTCAATCCACACATAGGTCAGCTCTGCTACCGGCAGCTCCTGCTTCAGCTTTGGCTGTAGCCGTAGCAGCCTCTGGCTCCAACGGAAGCTGTTTTTAACCATCCGGCTAGCAGCTTCTGCGGGGGGTGTAGCCGGCACGCCAGAGAAGCACAGGTTCTTTCGATCTGCTTAAGCAAGGTGAAGGGGTTGACTGGGAAAGCACAGGTTCTTTCAATCTGCTTCATCAAGGGAAGCAAGGTGAAGGGGCTGACAAGCTTACTCCAATCCAATATACAGATAGCATTCAGTTAGTTCAGGGGAAAAAGCCAAACTATTCAAGGGCACTTGTTGACTAAGTGCTAAGGAGCCCATTTTTGGTTACCAACACATCCTCCCAATCCCCTAGAATGTAAGCTCCTTGAGGGACTCTTTGATATTTTTTTTTAATCTTCATATCCTTTAAAATGATGCCTTGCACAGAGGGTATCGATAAGGATTGATCTGTAGTTTCTTTATACGAGGAACTCTCTCTACTGACCTTCTCTGCCACAACTTAAAATCTTAGAGAAACGCATGGGGTACCAAGAAGTTAAATCACTTGCCCAAGGTCACACAGCTAGTATGTGTCAGACATAGTGAGAGTGGAACTTGAATCCAATGCTTTCCTGACTCAGAGGCCAGCTCGCTAACCAACATCCCCTGCTACGTCTCAATAAGTCCTTCCAGAAAAGTTGACCAGTTATGTGCTAAATTACTGCTGTGAGTGACACAAGGAGGTACAAGAAAGTCTTCCCTCAAGAAGCTCCCACTCTAGTTGTGAGATATATACATATAAAAAAGTCGTACATACAAAGAAGGTAAGTCTTACACAAAGTTCACACTTAATTAGTTTATGGAACTGAATTGAAGGGGCTTGAGGTCACCCAGTCCAATTCCTTTATTTCACAGAAGAGGAAGTCTAAGCAGAGAAATAGTAAGTGATTTGCCCAAGATCAGACAGGGGGCGGTAAGGGTGGAAATCAGACTCGGGTCGTCCGACTCCAATGCCAACCCTTGCCTCAAGACACAGCACTCTGCCAGAACCTTCCCAGAAATAGAAACTCTTGATCAATAGGGAGTGAAGACTTTGGAACATTCTAACGCCCTCCCCCAAAGACCCAATGGTAGGAAGCCATGATGAACTAGGGAGCATCGGGAGGAGCAGAGAGCTATATCAAGGATAGAAAAATTATCAACTTTTACTTTCTCTGAGAACAACAACATAATGGCTAGTTAAAGTACTATATTGGTACTTGGTTGTGGGAAGCAAGGACCTTACTTTCTGTCTCTGTTTTACCAGGCTTGCTAGTAAAGACTTCTGCAAGTATACAGGTGTGTGTGTGCCCTTGGCAGAAGGGAGACAATATGATACTCTGTGACACCAAGAAATCCAGGGAAATGGGGATTATAGAGGTTGACATTAAGAAATATTGATGGTAGTCATATGAGAGAGTAGGAAGAGTAGGCAGGCTGATGCAGCCACCATGCAAATGGTACCTGGCAGCTGAACTTTGGATCAAGGTCAACCCCTTTCTCTGGACACCTGTATCTGAACCCATTTGGCACTGGCCATGGACTATTGGTTGGTTGGTTGATGGTGTTGCTTACCCTTTTCTGTCCACGTCCCATCTCACAGCTGGAGGACAAGCTTCTCAAGAACAAGGACTGTCTCTCACTCTTCTTTGAGTCCCTCACAGTAGTTACTTAGCACATATATGGCATTAATTTAAAAAAAAAACCTGGGAGGACTCATTGAGAGAAAATGTAGTGTAGTGGTTAGAGCAATGGGCTTGAAGTCAGGAAGACCTGGGTTCTAATTCTACCTCAGAAACTTGCTAATTTGGTGACCCTGAGCAAATCGCTTAATCTCTCCCAGACTCAGTTTCCCCATCTATAAATAAGGATAATACCAGTAGCACTTACCCCACTGTGTTGTTGTAAGGATTAAAATTCAAAAATGTCTGTAAGGCATTTTGCGAAACTGAAAGCTCTATGTAATTGCCAGCTGGTGTGATAATGAAGATGACGAACGTGATGAGTGCTTCTGATTGTGAATCTAAGTTTGGATTGTCCCCAAATACTGCTCCCTCCTTATAGAGTAAAGAACAATGGAGTTGAAGTCAGATGACCTGGGTTGAAATCCCTGCTCTGCTGCAGCTGTGTGACCTTAAATGAGTCATTTCACCTCCCTGAGTCTTGGTTTCCTCATCTGAAAAATGAGGGTGTTGGCCTAGGTGACCCAACGCTAAATCTAATCTAAATTAGACAGCTAGGTAGTAGCTAGTAGTAGTACCTAGATAGTAGTAGTAGTAGGTAGTGACTAGAGCAATAGACTTGGCAGTCAAGAAAACCTGAGTTCAAATCCAGCCTCAAATACTTACCTGTTGTGTGATACTGGGTAAGTCACTTAACCTCTATTTTCCTAAGTGTTGTTGTGAGGATAAGATGAGGTAATATTTCTAAAGTGCTTTCGCAAACCTTAAAACTCTGTACAGGGCATCTCAAGTCTTAATACACTAAGGTTTTGAGACACTGTGCATAGATAGTAGCTATTTACTATTATTAATCTAAATCCAACAAATGTTTATTAAGCACCTACTATGTCCCAGGCACTATGCTAAGTGCAGAGATTACAGTTAGTAAAAAGAAACACAGTCCCTGCCCTCAAGAAGCTTACCATCTAAAAGGGGAGACAATACCCAAAAGAAGGCATGAAAGCATGGGTAAGGGAGGAGGATGGGACACCAGGAGATACCTGGCCTAGGGCCATCTTGTTCCATGGAGGTGAAACCAGGCAGGGCAGAAGGTGCAAAGTAGAGTGACATTTTGATGCTCCTCTGAGCCTTTTGCTTTTCCCATTGCCATGTTCTGGTGTTTCTCTGCTTTGCCAGATTCTTTTGGGTGTTTAGAGCCTCTCAGAAGGCTGGGGCAGGGTTGACAAAGGTAACTCTTGTTGAATTGTGGGGGGTTTCATTTCAGGGATGAAGCTGTTTCTCCCCTTTGCTGGGCTCCTGGCATCACTGCTTTTGATCCAATCTCCTGCATCTGCACAGACCTTGAGCCAACCTACTGAGTCTGTAACCAATGGTAAACACCTCCTTTAAGCATATACATGCCCCCTGGCTGGCCTGGCCTGGCCTGGCACCAGATCTCCCTTTGGTAGGCCATAGGCATACTGCCTATCCCATTCCCCCTATGCTGGAGTTCTGTGACCAGGCTAGCCTATTTCTTTGTGAGACCTGCTTGTGGGTTGGGGCACTGGGACCATCTCAGAGGGAAACCAGGAAAATCCTAGCCTAAATTTCATTGTTCTCTTCCCTTCCTTAACCTTCAGCTTCCTAGTTTAATTCAATCCAGTTCAATTCAATGAACATTTATTAAATTCCTACAGCATACCAGACGTTGTGCTTGATGCTTAAAAATACAAAGAGAGAAACTAACAATCTCCAGTCGCTCATGGGTCCAATCCCACTGTTGATACTCAAGAAAGCTTCAACCCACTCTTTAGGCAATCTGGTGACCCTGTACTAGGGTGAGAAGGGGGTCACCATATCTGTCTTGGTGTGGACACTCAGCCAGCTTTAGCTTAACTGCAGTTCAGGAGTCCCAAGGGATCCACCATTGTCGGCTTCCTCAATGTCAAGGATTATGGGGATGCGCCATCTTGCCAGGCCCCCCTGCTCTTTTCAATCCCACAACCTCCTAGTCAAGCAAACTGAACTCCAAATCTTAGCGGTGGAAAAAGAAGCAGTGTTAGGTGCTGCAGGGGCCTTCAGGACCACAACTAATCTTCTCCTCTCTCTTTTCCTCTACCATGCCCTCTAAGGAAATAGCAGCAGTGCAGAAGTCATCCATGAAGCTGTGAATGAAGCCAAGAGCCATGTTAACAAGGCCTTCCTGGCTGGCCGGAACAAGTAAGTGAGCAGGGATGGAGGAGGGGACAGCACATACTCCTCTTCACCAGCTGACAACATATAGAGAATAAGCTTACATCATTCTTGAACATCCCCATAATACTTAATATTTGGCAAATTTATTGAATACCTACTACATGCCCTTCTAGGAGCTAGGAATATACAGAAGTGAAATAGACCCTTTCCTCAAGCAGCTTACATTCTATTGAGAGAGACAATATGTACATGAATAGATATTCACAGTTTTAAAAAAGCAATTGGGAGAGGCACTAGTCATTTGGGAACGCTTGATAGAGAAAGTGGATCTTGAAGAAACCTAGAGATTTCCATAGGCAGAGATGAAGTAGTGAATTCCAGATATGGGGAGCAGGGCAGGGTGGGTGGGGGAGCTAATTCATTGATAAATGGGAGATTGTTGTGTGAGGAATAGTAAGAAGGCCAGTTTGACAGGACTATATAAAAGTGGGCAATGTGTAACAAAAAAAGGCTGAAAAGGTAGATTGGGGTTTTAGATGCTAGACAGAAAAGTTTACATTTGCTCTTGGAGGTAATAGGGAGTCACTGGAATTTATTGAGTAGGGGAGTCTTCAATCAGTCTTCAGATCAGAACTCTCAAGTTCCATAGGTGTGTTTGCCCTAGCCAAGAAGAAGACAATAAAGACAATCACTTTGGCAGCTGTGAGCAGAAGGAATTAGACTGGGTGAAAAAGCAGATAGACAAACTGGGACGCTGTGGTCATAGTCTAGTAGAAGTGATAAGGGCTTTAACTAGGGTGTGTGGCTGTCAGAAGTAAGAATCACAAACATTGCCAGGTCTTTGAGGTTTCTTGAGAGGTCATCCAGTTCGGTGATGTCAGACTCAAATAGAAAGGTACTAAACTGTACACAAAGATCCCTGTGGGCCAAATATTGACTTATTTCTTAAGTGTAAGGTTTTCTGTTTTATTACATTTTTGTTTATTTTGCTAAATATTTCCCTGCACACCCTTGAGTATGAAGAGAATGTTTGACAACACACTGCCCTTGGGCAGAATTATATCTGTAAGAAATCCAGACCTATA
Organism: Trichosurus vulpecula; assembly: GCF_011100635.1. Taxonomy (NCBI): domain Eukaryota; kingdom Metazoa; phylum Chordata; class Mammalia; order Diprotodontia; family Phalangeridae; genus Trichosurus; species Trichosurus vulpecula. Next base: position 170,737,287 of record NC_050576.1, on the reverse strand, counting down.
TTGTGCTTTTCCATTCTGTTCTTAAAACTCTCCCCCAAAAAGTGTCTCTCTCAGAATCCTTCTGCATGTTAGACTGATACCACACCTAAATACTCTCGATTTTTAAGCTTATCCCTAATTCAGATAAGTCAAAGTCTCTGTGTATCAAGTGTCCCAGGCATGTGAATAAAGATGAACACAAGGTGGTGTATGTGATGTGGGAAAATGAAAGGAAAAGAGAGAAAATGTAGGAAGTAGGATAAGGAAAGCGTCAGTTTTCAGAAAAGGATCCCCTACTTTAGAAGCATGAGAGGAGTTAGGAATAGAGGTTGTGTGCCTCCCACCCCCATCCCAGCTCATTGTACTTCAGACTTACCTACCTCATGTGGGGCCAGACTAAAAAAAAACCACCAATCAGGAGACAAAATGAGTCTTTGTCCTTGACCTTGTCATAAAGTTGGTCAACCAGCATTTATTAAGCACCTAATATGTACTAGGCTTTATTCTGATGATACAAAGAAAGGGAAAATAGTTTCAGAGAAACCTAGGAAGAGTTGTATGAATGGATGTCAAGTGAAGTAAGAAGAACCAGAAGAATAAATTATACAGGAACAACCTTGTAAAGACAATCAACTTTGAAAGCCTTAGGAACTCTAATCAACATAATGCCCAACCACAATTTTAGAGGATTCATGGTGGGACAGGTTTCCCACCTCCTGATAGAGATACAGTGATAGACTCAGAGTACAGATTAAGACAGGTTGTTTTTGGACATGAACAATGCAAGGAATTTGTTTTTCTGGGCTATCCATGTTAGCTTTTCCTGTTTATGAAATGAGGTTTGGAAGGGAAAGGGAGAGGGAGAGAGGGAGAGGAGGATCTTCATTTTTTTTAAATGAATTAATTTTTAAAAAAACAAGGAAAGGCAAAAACACAGCTCTTGCTGTCAAGGAGCTCACAATGTAATGGGGGAGTCAACATGCAACCAGTTATGTACATATAGATATATACAGAGCATATGGAAGGTAATCTCAGAGGGAAAACACTGGTGGTGGGGGGTACTGCTGCAAAGCCTCCTGCAAAAGGTGGAATTTTGGCTAAGTGTTGAAGAAAGCCAGTAAGATTATGTATTTTGGAATTGTGGTGCAGTAGATAGAACACCAGAAGACCTGAGTTCAAATCAGGCCTCAAACACTTACTAGCTGTGTCACCTTGGACAAGTCACTTAATCCTGTTTGCCTCAGTTTCCTCATCTATAGAATGAACTGGAGAAGGAAGTGACAAACCACTCCAGCATTTTTGCTAAGAAAACCTCCAAAGGGTCACAAAAAGTCAGACATGACTGAAAAAAAATGACTAAACAGCAACAAAAAGGACCTTTGTTTTTCCATTAACATATTCTTGGGAACTTTTTAGTTGGAGGACAGGATGGGAATTTGAGTATAATCATCTGTAAGGCAGTCCTCCTGGCTGCTGGGCTTGGCTACCCTGTTTCTAAGACTTAGGAAACAGGGCTCTGCAAATTTCTAATAGTATCCCCATGTTATATATTTAGCAATCAATCAACAAGGGTGTTTGTAAAGCACCTACTAGATGTCAGGCATCGTGCTTGTACAAAGTACAAAGAATAAAACAATTCCTATTCACAAGGGGTTGGCATTCTAACAGGAAAGACACAGCAGGACATATATAAATGTAACTAGCATAGATATAAAGTGATGAAATCAAATATCTACAAAGTACTTAAATAACCAGTAGCTTGGGAAGCAAGGAGCCAGCAGATGGGGAGATCAGGAAGGGCTTCAGGCAGAAGTTGCTTGAGCTGGGCCTTAAAGGGAAAGAGGGGCTCTGGGAGGTAGAGACAAGGAGAGGCATGAGAAATAGCCAAGAAAGAGGCCCAGAAATGAGAAGTGAGGTGTTGTGCATGAGGTACAGAGAGAAGGCCAGGTGAGCTGAGTTGCAGAGTGAAGGAGGGGGAATCATAGCCACTGAGGCTGGAAAGATAGGTTGGGTTTAGACCATATAAGGCTTTAGAAGCAAAGCATTTATTGAGTGACCTACTATGAGAGGCCATGTGCTCAAAATACCTCCTTCTCCAAGATAAAGTGTTAGTTTTTTCTTAATGCTAAAATCAAAGACGTAAGTTGGACCACCAAAGTACCTTTTTTACAGCACTTTGTGTATGTCTGCTGGATGTCACAGTCTCCCTTAAGGACAGAAATTTCACATCACCAATATTATAGATGAAGAAATTGGAGAGTAATGTTGCCTTGCCTAAGGAACAGCCTGTCCTGTGAGATACCTGAAGTGAATGCTTATTTAAGTAAGCTCCGATGAAAAATGCAGACTGCTGCATTTCATCATGGCTCCGAAGGCAGAACAGAAATCCCACTGATAGCTGAGGAGGAAGGGAATGGAATTCCCAAAAGAGATCCAAGAGGGCAGGCAGGAAACCCTCTTGTGTAGCAAGCACTCACACAACAACCTATAACCTTACTGATGGTGAATAGAGTAATCCCAGCTCCCTGCAGCAGGGCCTGTTGCCACTGGGCCTCTCCTCCTAACTGATGGCCAATCATCTTGTCTCCTTGTAGGGTGAAGAAAGTCTTGGAGAGCATTCCCACTCCCCTTCAACTGTCCAAAATCTTCAAACAGGCCACAGGCCAGACTCGGGAAGTCTTGCGCAAGGCCCAGACGTGGGAGGAGTGCCTCAAGATTCTAGACCAGAAAGCACACATAAACTTGGTGACCAGTAACAATGTCACAGGTACAGCCCCCCTCCCCAAAGTCATGAGGTTCTGGGGAGGAGGGGAGAAGGGAGGAGGGCTCTTCTTGTAGAACAGAACTTGATATTGATACCCCACTCCCCGCAAAAAGCATTCTTTTCTCTAATGGCCACTCAATGTTCATTGAATGAATGCTTAATACTTTTAATACTTGTGCATACTACATTTCACTTTCACCTACTTAGAACCATAGGTTAAAGGCAGATGGATCCTTAGAATCACTGGGGCTCCCAAAGAGATCATAAAATGGGAAAACCCACATGTACAAAAATATTTATAGCGTCTCTCTTTGTGGTATTCAAGAACTGGAAATCAAGGGGATGTCCATCAATTGGGGAATGGCTGAACAAGTTGTGGTATGTAAATGCAATGGAATACTATTGGGCTATAAGAAATGATGAATAGGCAGACCTCAGAAAAACCTGGAAAGACTTATATGAACTGATGCTGAGTGAAGCGAGCAGAACCAGGAGAACATTGTACACAGTAACAGCCACAATATGCAAGGACTGATTTTGATAGACTTAGCCCTTCTCAACAATGCAAGGACCTAAAATAATTCCAAAAGAATTAGGATGGAAAATTCCATCCACATCCAGAGAAAGAACTATGGAGTCTGAATGCAGAGCAAAGCAGACTTTTTTCTTTTTTGTTTTGTTTTGTTTTGTTTTTCTCTATCATGGTTTCTCCCATTCATTATAATTCTTCTATACAACATGACTAATGTGAAAATATGTTTAATAGGAATGTATATGTAGATTCTATATCAGATTGCAGGCCATCTTGGGGACAAAGGCAGGGGGAGAAAACTAAAAATAAATAAATTAACTAATTAAAAAAAAGAATCACTGGGGTTTCAGTTGGAATGGATCTCAGAAATCATCTAATTCAATCCCTATGCCTTTTATTGGGAAAAAGGAAACTGAAGGCCCTATGTCCGCTAAAATGCAGGAAGATCCAGAGTGGATTATAGAGTCTATTATAGATAGAGATTAATTAAGATTATTTTGCTGGAGATGAGAGGCAGCTTGGATAAAGAATTGGCTTCATAGTCAGGAAGGTCTAGGTTCATATTCTATCTCAGATACATACTACTTGTATGATCTGGCCAAATCATTTGATATTTCAGTGTCCCAGACCACTCTCTAAGACATCACATTACAGGGAAGGTTCTACCCTGCATTGGTAAAGGGAATTTTCTCACCTGGGAGTTTCCTAAACCAATGAAATCACAGGCCTAGTCCCTATCCTGATAAGTGAAATTTATTTTTTCCAAACAAAGGGGATCTGAGAGGATGATTCACCCAGGGAAAAGTACCCTAATTTTCCCTTCAAAATGTCATAAAAATGCCACTAGGAGGGGATTTCTTTGCTTTAACTATGGGGAGTTGCATGCCTAGAAGTAACAGCTGGTGCTTTCCTCTTTTTCTCCATTTTCTGCTTTCTCCAGTCTTTTGAATAAGGAAGGAAAATGATGGATCCTTAGAAATGTAGAAATCATTTAATTTTTCTGAAGAAGTAAACTTCAAATAGGATTTGTTAGCCTACGAGAAAACTCTGGGATCTTTAATATTGCAGGCTGTACTGGTAGCATCACTTACATATTTGACCTTTAAAATGTGGTATTTTTTCCACCATAGTCCCCTTAAATGGTTAAGAAATTCATGGCTTTGATAAGAAGATTTAATCCCCCCTCAGATATTTGTCTGTTAAATACATAAAGTTTGCTTTTAGTGCATATTTAATTTTTTAAAGGTCAAATCAGAGTGGGGGCTGGTGTTGAAGAGAGGGTGGTTGGGGTTTTTTTTAGTTTTTGTCTTGTTTTGTTTCTTTTTGCATTATGACTAAATGGAAAGGTTAGGGTTATTTTCCAAGACAACACCCAGTAGACAAAAGACAGCCTGTCACTCTCAATGTCTTTTCCTGCCCCCACCCAAACACACATCTTGGATTCTGTTTTCAAAAAACATCTCCAAACAATTCTGAAATTCTAATTCCAGAGTCTGCTCCTTCCACGGTATTACACTTATTCTTCCTATGTTACTAACTTCCCTTGCCCTCCTTTATTGTTAATGCCAGGGAAAGACTTGGGCAATATCAGAAAGAAAGGGGCTCTAGTCTCCTGGGCTTCCTGTTTAGACTTTTCATGCTCTTGCTCTGTGGCTCCACAAAGCCATCCACCCAAGACCTCCTTTCTCCATAGCCTGAAGTCCTCCCCTGCTCACCTCCCATCCCCAAATCATCAGTCTCCCATCCCCTATGCAGCTAACTCAGGCAGGTGTTAGGAAGGAAAGGATTTGATTCACACTAAGGCATGCTTAATTTCCCAGGAATATTGGTGGTCTGGAAGAATAGCTTGGTAACTCCATTAAATCTAGAGTCGGTGGACCTTCAGGTCTTGTGATAAAGGAAGACCAATAGACAATGTGGGACAGATATCTGTAGCCACCAACCCTGCCCTCCTTAAATCATATCTTCTACCGCCTGTGTGTGTAGAAGCAGATGGGGAAGCCAGTACACTTGAGAATAGATTAGACTTGCCAGGCCCCAAAAATATCTCCTTTCCAGTACGGTGTGCTGCTTAAGAGCTGAGTGTTACAAATCAGGGCTTGATTTATTGTTTTGTTGATTGTCTAGATTTAAGAAAATGATGAAGAAATGTTAATAACACAGATTAAACTTAGAGGAGTGTCAGGTGTACTTTTTTTTTCTTCTGAAAGGGCCTTTTTCATTTGCAGAACCCAGCCTGGAACTGCTTATGCTTTCTAATGAGGTAGGCTGTAACGTGGTGACCCGAACAGTGAAGTGTGACTGGACCAGCAATTACAGGACCATTACTGGAGAATGCAACAACAGGTGAATGGGGACCCAGGGGAAAAGTGCTCCTCCCCCAAACAGAAAGATACCTAAGCTGCCCTTCCTCATAACCCACTTACCCTCTATTGCTCCCTCCACCTTTCAGCCAGGGACCAGACCTTCTGGAAAACAGGGCTTAAGTGAAGCACTCCAGACCTCTTCCCCTTTCTCAGACAGAGTTGCTATGATAGGAAATATTCAGTGGAGACTATTGTATTATTCCAGGAAGCTAGGTGGCACAATGGATAGAGTGCCAGGCCTGGAGTCAGGAAGACCTGAGTTCAAATGTAACCTCAGACACATCCCAGCTGTGTGACTCTGGGCAATTCGCTTAACCCAATTCGCCTCAGTTTCCTCATCTGTAAAATGAGCTGAAGGATAAAATGGCAAACCAGTCCAAGAAAACCACAAATGGGCTCACAAAGAGTTATTCATAACTGAACATTGACAAATTGCATTATTTAAAGGATCTCTACAAAGGCAAAGGGATCCCAAAATCCATGTTAAAATGAACCCCAGCTTCAAGATGTGTTCCCCTCCAGATAAAATGACTTGTCCCAGATCACATGGCTAGTAAATAGAATCAGAACTCAAATTCTGAATTATCCTCACAGTTAACAGTTCTGTGCAGTTAAAGCTCTCATTGCCAAAACATAACTAAGGTAGGGCCATTAAAGCTGTGTTTCAGGGCAGAAAATTTAGAGGAAACACACAGAACTATCCAGGGACCCACACCTTCTGCCTTGCCTGGACCATCCCTTGTGCTCACAATTCAGGGGCCACTTTCTCCCTCTGTCGCCAGGAAAAGTGGAAGTTGCAGGCAGTATGGTGTGGTGGAAAGACTGTTAGATTTGGAGTAAAAGAACCAGGGTTTGAATCTTTGCTCTGCCATTTACCACTTGTGTGATCTTGGGCAATCTATTTGTCTTCTCTGGGACTATAAATGGATGATTTCAAGCTAGGTGGACTCAAAGTTTCCTTCTATTCTTAGTATATGCTCCATAATTCATAGCCCCAACTCTCCCTCTACCTGGTCCACACCCTGCCCCCCAGCAGAGCCAGTGGCCTCTTTCTGAATCATTTCTTTTTCCTTGTGGCTACCCCCACCCTCTCAGCCTTCTCTCTCCACAGTAGTGGCCAGTCCTTCAGCCATATAGAAACCTTGCACCACTTCCTCCTCCCTGGCAAACCACTCTCACCCCCTCCTCACAATCACCACCACCACCACTTGCTTCAGGCACAAAAAGTTCCACATGCAACTGTGAATTGCTATTCCTCACAGGATCCTGCACTTGGAACACCCCCTAAATCCCCCCAAGCCCTTCTACTCTACTACATAACAGACCTGTCTAAGGCTGTTAGGGCCTGGATGAAGACAGAACTATGTTCTTTCCTCCATCCCAGAAAGGACCCAACCCTAGGCTCATCAAACAGAGCATTGGCCCGATGGCTGCCTGCAGAATATGAAGATGGGATTTCTCAGCCTTATGGGTGGACTCCTGGGAAGAAGAGGAATGGCTTCCAGCTCCCACTGGTAAGAAGGAGAATTCACTTTTACGCATGGAGAAAGAGACAGAAAACTGAATAGATGAATAAGGGCTGGAGAAGGATGTTGAGACTGAGTAAATGACTGCCGTTTTAACTTAATTCTTGCTCAATTTTCCTAAAGCTCCAGTAGGTGGAAGCAAAGACCAAAAGCATCGATTTGAACTAAGCCAGGTAGAGGCAGCTGACCAGCTGGATACAGCTAGAATGCCTTGTGTTCCACGTGGCAGATTGCCTCCCTCCCCCATCCTGATCACTCATCCTGCTCCTGCACCCTGAATTCTCTGTTCATTGTTTTCCTATAAGTTTTGTCTCTCTGCCCGGTCTGAGGAGTTGGCGGACCCTCGGGCACAGCCTGCCCCCCTCACCCAGAGCCCATCATATCTTTGGCACTTTGAGGACCACGTGCCTTGTGGCCAGACCAGTCTAGCCCCACTATGCTTTCCATCCTCCAAACACCAGATCAGTCACTTCCCTTCTGTCACGCCCTCTCCTCTTACTCTTCCCCTAGGTCCGAGATGTGTCCAATCAGATAGCCAGCTATCTGAATGAGGATGATGATTTTGACCCATTCTGGTCATTGATCCTCATGCAGTGGGGACAGTGGGTGGACCATGACCTCGACTTTGCTCCGGATACCGAGCTGATGGTTAGTGAGTACACCAAAGAGCAATGTGACGAACACTGCATCCAAGAGGACAACTGTTTCCCCATCATGGTAAGCTCTTTGTGGGATTACCCTCCCTGATGATGGTGGTGATGAGGGTGATGATGATGATGATGGTGGTGATGATGGTGATGATGATGATGATGATGGTGGCGATGGTGATGATGATGATGATGATGATGGTGATGATGGTGATGATGACAATGATGGTGATGATGATGATGATGGTGGTGATGATGGTGATGATGATGATGGTGGTGGTGGTGGTAGTGATGGTGATGAGGGTGATGATGATGATGGTGGTGGTGGTGACAATGATGATGATGGTGGTGATGACGATGATGATGGTGATGATGATGATGGTGATGATGATAATGGTGGCAATGGTGATGATGATGATGATGATGATGGTGGTGGTGGTAGTGATGGTGATGAGGGTGATGATGATGATGGTGGTGGTGGTGACAATGATGATGATGATGGTGATGACGATGATGATGGTGATGATGATGATGATGATATGGTGGCAATGGTGATGATGATGATGATGATGGTGGTGGTGGTAGTGATGATGATGAGGGTGATGATGATGGTGGTGGTGGTGGTGACAATGATGATGATGGTGGTGATGACGATGATGATGGTGATGATGATGATGATGGTGGCAATGGTGATGATGATGATGATGATGATGGTGGTGGTGGTAGTGATGATGATGAGGGTGATGATGATGGTGGTGGTGGTGACAATGATGATGATGGTGGTGATGACGATGATGATGGTGATGATGATGATGATAATGGAGGAATAACAATAATAATGATGATGACTTACATTTATATAACCCTTCATGGCTTGTATGGTGTCATTTGAGTCTCACAACACCTCCGTGAAGCAGGTGCCATCATTACCCTCATTGTCTAAGTGAGGGAATGGAGAGTCACAGAGGCCATGTGACTTGCTCCTGGTCACACACAGTTATTATCCAAGGCAGGGCTTGAATCTAGGTCTTCCCGATTCTGAGTCCAGTGCTCTACCCACTATACCACCCAGCCTCTGATCATCTGCAGGGTGCCAAGAGTTGGGCTATCAGGATGGAAAAGGGCCTCGGGTCTGTGCCATACAAGCTGAAGGAGCTGTAGAAGAAAAGACTCAAAAGGGACGCGAGAGCGGTCTTCATGGGGAAGAATTCTAGGCCTGGAGTCTAGAGGACCTGAGTTGAAATCCAGTCTCAGACAATTACTAGCTTTGTGACGCTGGGCAAGTCACTTCATCACTGTCTGCTTCAGTTTCCTCAACTGTAAAACGGGGATAATAATAGCGCCTACCTCCCAAGGTTGTTGTGAGGATCAAATGAGATAATATTTGTAAAAAGTGCTTAGCATTTTCTAGTGCCTGGCATATAGTAGGAGCTTAATAAATGTCTTTTTTCCTTTCCTTCCTCCGTCCCTTTCATGTATTTGAGGAAACTAGGTAGCAACAGAGAGGCCTGAGTTCAAATTGTGCCTCAGACACTTACCTGCGGGACCTCGGGCAAATCACTTCACCTCTCTCAGCCTCAGTTTCCTCATCTTTAAAATGGGGATAAATAATAGCATCTACCCCCTCCCAGGGCAGTTTTAAGGATCACGTGACTGGGTTCATAAAGTGCTTTGCAAACTTTAAAGTATTTTCTAAACGCTACCTCTTACTATTTGAAGGACTGTTATACGGAAGAAGAGCCTTGTTCTTCTTGGATAGTGTAGCAATGGATAGAAGTTGCAAAGAAGCAAAATTGTTGTTGGTGTTATTCAGTCATGTCTGACTCTTCGTGACTCCATTTGTGGCTTTCTTGGCAAAGATACTCAAGTGGTTTGCCATTTCCTTCTCCAGATGAGGAAACAGAGGCACACAGGATTAAGTGACTTGCCCAAAGTCACACAGGTTGAACATCTGAGGCTTGATTTGAACTCAGGTCTTCCTTACCTCTAGGCCTGGTGCTCCACCCACTGTGCCACCTAGTTGCCCCAAATCAGGCAAAATTAACAACTAAAGCTGCTCCCTAAAGGGGGAGGGGAGGTGATGGATTCTCCCCATTCTCCAGTTCCCATTAGAGATCTTTAAGCAAAGATTGAATGACCCCTTCTCTAGGTTGTTGTAATGGGAATTCCTTTGGAGGTATGGATTGGACTAGAGAGCTACTGCATTCCTTTTCGACCCTGAAATTCTGTGATTCTGTTATTCTCAAGCCGTCTGCTGATGCCACTTCCCACCTCTGTGGAGTTTGCTAGGATTCCTGGCAGGGAAGGCATTATGGCTGAGAACGGTGTCCCTTTGCTTGTGTCTGCCAGATTCACACATCCTTCTCAAGGACTTCCCTTTCAGCCCAACCCTTCTGTCCTTCTTTCTCCCTCCCATGGTGATCAGAAGGCTTCAGGGAAAGAAATCATGGAATCTTAGAGTTGGAGGATACCTTGACATTCACTCATCTAACTACATGAGCCCCAACCTCCTCATCTTAGAGATTATTTGAAGAGTTGCATGACCTTGTGTGACCTCATCTCATAGGTGAGGAGCCTTTGGCTCAGAGAGGGGAGCTAATTTGGCCAAGGTCACACAGCTAGTAAGTGGAAGATCTAATACTTGAACTCTGGAGTCTTTTGACTTGAAAACCAGAGTTCTTTCCATTGTATTCATACTTTCCCTTTCCCCTATGAAAAGGAGCTCATTCACATAAAAAAATGGGGACCTCTGAGCCACAGAAATCATCAGCTCTCCATCCACTCACATACCTGAATAATATAGAACACCAATGTAATTTTGGAACATTTTACCGGTCTTTTGTTTTTCCATCACCCCCTGCCCCCTCCCAGAGAGCCACCCTTTAGAATAAAGAATAGAAAGAGAGAAAAAAAGAGTTCAGAATAAAACTAACCAACACATCAACCAAGGTCACCATTATATATGTGGGACCACTAATGTAAATTGTGGCCCTCAGGGTTTAGGAAACATGGTCTTATGGATAAAATTCTTAAATGAGCTAAATCAATCAATAAATCAGTACCTACTATGTGCCAGGCACTATGCTAGGCACTGTGAATACATAGGCAAGATTGAAATGTAAGCTCAAAGAGCTTTCTTTAGAAAGGAAGGCAACCCATGTGACTTGTATACAGATAAATATATACAAAACCCACAAGCTTTATTATTTCTACCCCTGGAAATGAGGGCTTCTGACAGGATGGGATGGGCCCACAGTCTTGCCAAACCTGCTAAGGTACTTCCTGTTATCTGTTTTAGTTCCCACCTGGAGATCCCAAGTTGAGTAAACAAGGACCCTGCATGCCCTTCTTTCGGGCTGGCTTTGTCTGCCCTACACACCCCTTCACTTCAATGACCCGAGAGCAAATCAATGCCTTGACTTCCTTCCTGGATGCCAGCATGGTTTATGGGCCTGAACCACTCCTAGCCAACAAACTCCGGAACACAAGCAGCCCCCTGGGCCTGATGGCAGTCAACGAGGAGTTCTCTGACAATGGATTGGCCTTCCTGCCCTTTGACAACAAGAATCCCAGTCCCTGTAAATTCATCAATGCCACTGCTGGGGTCCCCTGCTTCTTGGCTGGTAAGTGCTGTTGACGTAGTGCCCATGTTTTCCAAACCAAAAATTGGGGTCCATCATCTGATTAAAGACAGATACTCCTTTTGTAAAACCCCACTAAAAGTCTACTTTCTTTTCCCGAAATTGGGACTATCCTGGAAAATCTGGGACATATGGACTGCTACACCTACTGAGAAGCAGAGAATGAGGGCCAAGAGAAAGGAGGGGGGAGGACATTGTAAGGGGTGGTGCAAGGACAAGAAATGGGGCAGTCTACCAACCATAAAACAGACCAGGAAAATTCCCATGATGCCACATGCAGTTTTTAGGAGGAGAAAAGCCCCTACTGTTACCTTCTCACCTATATCCAGGGAAAATGGAAATAGGGCAGATTATCCCACAGGCTCTGGTCAAATGCCCAGTTGGCCTTTAGAATAAGAATAGGTCAGGATGATAGAACTGGAGCAAGAAGGAAACTTAAGGTCTATCCATGAACCAGATCTTTCAAGGAAACTGGAAGTCTATCAAATCCAACCCCCTATTTACAGATGAGAAAACTGAAGCATAGAGAAATTAAGTGATTTGCCCAAGATCTCACAGCTAGTAAGTATCTGAAGCAGGTCTTACTAACTCCAGGTCCAATGCCCTGACCATTATATTGTACTATCTTTCTGTACCATGCTGACTCTCAATGCTGTCAGGAGGTGGTAGATAAGGTCAAGAATTGTCTTAAGAGCCCCAGGGCTCCAGATAAAAACTGGAGAAAATCACATTGAGGGAGTCTAGAAGAATAGAGATATCCCAAGGAAGAGAGCTGAAGAAAGCAGAGGTGTGTTTTGAGAGGCTTTGAGACAATGGCCTGACTGAGACAGGCTGAGAGGCTCCCTGTGGGTCACCTAATAGGAGGTCTGGAATACCCAGGGTACAGTTATTGTGGGGTTAGAAAGGAAGAAGATGAGATAAGAAGAAAATTAGTTCAGACCTTTATCGCCTCTCACCAACACTATTGTAATAGCCTTCTAAATGGTCTCCGTGCTTCTAGTTTTTCTCCTTTTCAATCTACCCTCCTCGCAGTTGCCCAAGAAATATTTCTGAAACATAGACATGTCACTCCCCTGCTCAAAAATATTCAGTGGCTCCCTATTTCCTCCAAGAGATAAACTACAAAATCCTTGGTCTGACATGTGAAGTCCTCCACCAACTGGCTCCCAACAAGCTTTATAGCCAGTCGTATTTCAGAGTATTCTCTCCTATTCACTCTCCTTTCTACTCACACTGGCCTACTGGCCATTAGACATAAGGGAAATCAGACCTCAGACACTTACTGGCTGTGTGATCCTGGGCAAATTATTTAACTTCAGTCTGCCTCAGTTTCCTTGACTGTAAAATGTTGTTGTGAGGATTAAATGAGATAATATTTGTAATAGTGCCCAGTACAGTGTCTGGCACATAATAGTCATGTAATAAATACATATTTCCTTCCTTCAAAGCACAGCTTAGGTGCTACCTCCTACTAGAGCCTTTCCCTTATTCCCATTTTCCCCTCTCTGTCTCTCTCTGCCTCTGGCTCTGTCTTTCTCTGTCTCTGTCTCTGTCTCTGTCTCTCTCTGTCTCTGTCCATCTCTGTCTCTGTCTCTGTCTCTTTCTGCCTGTCTCCCTCCCTCCTTCCCTCTCTCTCCCTGTCTCTCTCCTCTCCTCTCCTCTCATCTCCTCTTCTCTCCCTCTCTCTCTGTCTCTCTCTCTGCCTGTCTCCCTCCCTCCCTCCTTCCCTCCCTCTCCCTCTCTCTCTCACTCTCACTCTCGCTCTCCCTCTCCCACTCTCTCTCTCTCTCTCTCTCTCTCTCTCTCTCTCTCTCTCTCTCTCCTAAAATTATTTTGTAGTTACTTATCTGTGTGCATGCTATATATCCACACACACTCCCCAGCAGAATGCAATCTCCTTAAAGGCAGAGACTGTTTTATTTTTGTCTTCATATCCCCCACTGCCATGCACACTTAGTCCATAAAACAAACCAAATGGAATTGAAATGACTTAGAAGCAAGGCCCATGTGATAAGGAACCTAAATCCTAAGGTGATTTCCCTTTGTTTCTCCTGCCTCACCTCTCTTCTTCCTATGACTGTTGGAGAATCCAAAAATTTCTTTGGTTTCCTTAGGTGACTCCCGGGGCAGTGAACAGACTCTGCTGGCAATCTTCCATACCCTTTTTTTACGGGAGCACAACAGGTTGGCTGAAGAGCTGAAGAGGCTCAACCCCCATTGGGATGGAGAAAAAATCTACCAGGAAGCCCGGAAAATTGTGGGTGCAATCACACAGGTAGGGAAGGAGATTGCATATTCACATCTGCTCTGCTATAGTCTTTTTAAATGTAATTTTTATTTTATTTAACTTTCTTTTCAATTAGTAAGCATTTATTTTCTCCCTTTCCTATTCTCCCCTCAGTGGGAAAAAAAGGAGAAGAAAAAACAAAACTCTTGGAACAAATACGTATAGTCCATTCCTCTATTGCCCCTGTCTTAAATATATTTCTTATTCTGAATCTTGAATCCATCGCCTCTCTGTCAGGAAGTGGGTAGTATGATACATCACTGGTCCTCTGGAATCATAGCTGGTGATGCATTGATCAGAGTTCTTAAGTCTTTCAAAGTTGTTCGTCTTTACAATATTGTTGCTATTGGTCCATTTTTCTGTTGGTTCTGCTCACTCCACTCTGCAGCAATTCCTACAAACCTTCCCAGGTTTTCTCAGGAACCAGCCCTTTTCTCAGTTCTTAGAGCACACTAGCAACTACATTCCCTTCCTCAGCTGATATGCATCCCCTTAGTTTCTAGTTCATCATTACAAAAAGAGTTGCTATAAATAATTTTGTGCCCACAGATCCCTTTTCCTCCTTCTCTGTGCTCTTTGGAGGATAGCCCTAGTAGTGGGTCAAAGGGCATGCAGGATTCGTTGACTTTTCAGTCCCTGTTCCAGATTGCTACCCAGAATGACTGGACCAATCCACAATTCCATCAGCAGCGCATTAGTTTTGTGCATTTATTTTCCCCTTTACCCTAGTTTTCCTGGACCAGTATTTCTCCTCCTAGTTCAGGGCCATATCCCTTCTTCCTCTTTTCTTTACCTCTGATTTCCTTTTCTATCTTTCCATCCCCTCCCTCGATCCTTTTATTTCTTCTTTTGCCACTGTTCCGTATCTTCTTTCATCATCCAGCTTTCTTTTTCAAATAAAACATTGGATTTGTAACATCGCAGAATCACGTTGTGCTCCTATCACTCAGATTTTCCCAGCTCTGCAACTTACCAGCTGTGAGACCCTTAACATCTATGGACCTGCTTCATCCCCTCCTAAATGGGGGTGTTTAATATTTGCACTACAAACATCCCTAGTTCACACTCCATCTCAAATTGGAAGCCATTCCTGAAAGCCTTAGTTATTAGGAAGTGGGCGGTGTGATTCATTACTGGTCCTCTAGAATCATAGTTAGCAATTGCATTCATCAGAGTCCTTAAGTCTTCCTGAAAGTCTTAGCTATTAGGGGTCTTTCCCTCCTCAAATCATTGTGCATGTATTTATCTGTTTATATATGTATCCACCACTACCACTGCCTCTCCCTGCCAAATGGAATGTGAGCTCCTTGAGAGCAGGGACTTTTTTCAACTTGTTGGACTGGATTGCTATCTGCGGCCTCATCCAGCTTAAATATTCTCCAACTATGAGATAGAGTTAAAGACTGAGCTAGTGACTTCATTGGCATAGGAAATTCCTTCTAACAATACAGGTGTGCACTTTCTCTACAACTCAGAGTTTTGCCAAGAGCAATGAAGGGTTAAGTGAGTTGCCCAGGGGCTCACAACTAGTATGTGTCAGAGGCAGGACCCGAACCCAGGTCTTCTGGGCTTTGGGGCTGATTCCCTATCTACTCCATCATGCTGCTTCTCTATGATCCTATGGAAAATTTAGCCTTTTTGTCTTGTCTTCAATAGAAACATAAAATAGCTGTCCTTTCTCACTCAGACCATCTCTATTCACCATCACCAATAGCACAATCTCTGTTCAGAGACAGACTGTTAAAAAGCTTCATCAAAGATTTCCTCCCTCAAACTTAAAGGTCTCAGCCCTCTGTCACCTGTTCTCCTTGGTCCTTTTCTCCCAGGTTATCACCTATGAAAATTACCTGCCTTTAGTGCTGGGGGAGGAGCTAGAGAAGGAGATTCCCAAGTACGCGGGCTACAAAGAATCAGAAGATCCCCGCATTGCCAATGTCTTCACCATGGCCTTTCGATTCGGTCATACTGAGGTCCCGTCTATTATCCACCGACTGGATGAGCGTTATGAGCCCTGGGGCTCAGAACCAGAGCTTCCTCTGAATACTCTCTTCTTCAATACCTGGAGACTGGTAAAAGATGGTAAGTGTCTACCGGGAGGGCTGTTCGCACCACTCCTTTCACTTCTACTGCCTCCCTCTCCTGCTTGCTCTAACCATTACTAGACTGCCCACTCGCTCCCAACACTAAGGGTCTCAAGGGTATCTGACTTGATTCTTCCCTTATTTGCATGCCCCAGATTTCTCTGAGCACTATGGGAAGACTCAATGGGCAATGACTTCGTTTAAGGTTTCACAAATGACATCCCACAAAATCCAAATGATATAACACCTTTCCATGATAAAAATTCAGTGTTAGTGATGTTTTTCCCCTCTCAGGTATTAAATGTGAAGTTATTTACACATCCAAAAATGAATTTTGAGGCAATTTTCAGTGTGTAATCAGGTTGGCTTTGTACAGTGCATCGAGTACTGAACTTGGAGAAAGGAAAACCTGGTTTCAGATCCTGCCTCTGATATTTCCAAGCTGTGCACTTGTAGTCAAGTCCCTTTACTGCTCTGAGCCTCAGTTTCTTCATCTGCAAAATAGAGACAATAATAT
This sequence comes from Trichosurus vulpecula, assembly GCF_011100635.1. NCBI lineage: Eukaryota > Metazoa > Chordata > Mammalia > Diprotodontia > Phalangeridae > Trichosurus > Trichosurus vulpecula. The sequence goes on along the minus strand of NC_050576.1, from coordinate 170,720,947 downwards.
CTATAGTAGATCCTTTACAGGGCTATTGTGGGGAATCAAATGTGATTGCATATATGAAGTGCTTTGCAAACCTTAAAGCGCTATACAAGATATCATTATTTTTTTTGTTTCCCAATTCCCCCAATCTTCCTTTCTCCCAGGGATAGTCCATAGCTTCAGACCACCACTTATGGTTTCATCAGTTGAAAGCCCTAAAGATTTCTATATTCTATATATAATCATTTTAAAGATACTTTAACCTAAGTTCCTCCTCTGTAAAATGAGGGCATTGGATTAGAGGAAGACTAAGGTATCTCTAAGGGGCACAGGGTGCCAGGCCTAGAGTCAGGAAGACTCCTCTTCCTGAATTTAAATCTGGCCTCAGACACTTACTAGCCATATGACCCTAGGCAAGTCACTAAACCCTGTTTGCCTCAGTTTCCTCATCTGTAAAATGAGCTAGAGAAAAAAATGGCAAACCACTCCAATGTCTCTGCCAAGAAAATCCCAAATGGGATCATGAACTGTCAAACATGACTGAAATAACCGAACGACAACAAAAATGGTCCCTCTTGGATCTCACGTTCCATGATTACGTGACAATAATCCTAAGACTTGGAAGTATCTTGAAGAGGGCATGGGATAGAGAGAGCCCTAGGTCTCTGCTGTCCAGTTATAAAGAGTCAGCTCCATAGCTATTCCTCTTCCTTTATTGCCAAGATGAAGTCATGGGATCATGGGATCATAGATGCAGAGCAACAAGGGACCTTGAAGGCCCTCTAGTCCAAGCCTCGAATTTTATACACAAGATAACTGAGGCTCAAAGAGTGACTTGCTCATTCTTCCACAGCTAATTAGTGCCAGGGGCAGGATTTGAACCAAGGTCTTCATATTTCCAAGGCTATCATGCTCTCTGCTAGGCCTTTCTGCCTCTGGTGGTGTATCTAGAATCATCCCCAGGATTCAAAATGTTTCTCCAGCACCACAGTTAAAGGTTCTTCTCCTTCTGCTTCTTCAGCTGGCGATGGAGAAGGAGGTCACTTTGACTATCTGGGGGTCAGAATAACCAGAGGTCGAAATACACGTGTTCAATACACAATATGTGGTCACCAAGTCAAAGTAAAGATCTTGCCTTCTCCCTACTCAGGCTGCTTTTTTGGGGCTTGTTTCCCCTTTGAGCCTACAGCGTCTTAGGGTTCATGTCTCTGGCTATCATGTTACAGGTGGAATTGACCCCTTTGTCCGTGGCATGCTGGTCAAGCCCTCCAAGATGTTGAAGCAAAATAAAATGATCACTAGTGAATTGCGAGACAAACTTTTTCAGTCAACTGGGAAGATCCATGGATTTGACTTGGCCTCCATCAACTTGCAGAGAGGGCGGGACCACGGGATGCCAGGTGAGACAGGCCTGAATGTAGAACAGGCAACCCTCTCCTTTCATATAGGGCTGCTGAAGGTTCCTCATACCAAGTTCATCATTGGGAATCTAGGCCATCCTCAGACTGCAGAGGGCTGCTGGGGTCAGTTCTTAAGGTCCACTTTTCCTATTTCACAAGTGGAGAATCTTAGGTAATTCCCTAGACCAGTCTGGGTCTCAGTTTCCTCATCTATAAAATGAGACCAGATTTTTTTTAATTTATGGAATGAAACAAGCATTTCCATAACATGGTACAATTTAAAAAGATGATTGCACACAAAACTACAAATCACTATGTACAACCTGATATTCCTTTTAAATGAGCAACAACGTTATGTAAATTTCCTCTTTTTCTCCCCTTTTTTCTCCTCCCCTTCCTGCCTCAGAGACGGCTGCCATTAGACACAAATATGTGTGTGTGTGTGTGTGTGTGTATGTATGTAGGCATGTATATAAAATCGTTCTATACATCCTTCTATTTGTCAGTTCTTTCTTTGAATGCAGATAGCATCTTTCTTCATGCATCCTTTATAGTTAATTTGAATATTTATAATAGCCAAAATGACTTGGTCACTCAAAGTCATTCTTAAAACAATATTTCTGGCCAGATTAGATTAGATGACTACAGTTTTTTCAGGCTCTAAGATCCTATGATCCTCTACCCGTCTCTGGTGCACAGCTAAATTTTTTTAAAGGTCTAGCTCTGATCAAAGCAGGGATCGATTATGACCTTAAGCTGCAGAGAAGGTGACAATCAGCATTAATAGAGGGAGTTTTCTCCCCTGAGAGTTTCAAAAGTCAATGAAAATACTGGTGGTTAAGTGACTTGCCCTGGGCCACACAGCTACTATGTGTTGGAACTGAAATTTGAACCCAGATTTTCCTGGCTTCAAGGCCAGTATTCCATTTACTACATCAGGGCTGCTTCTTGTAACAGTTTGTATATACTTTGGGGTGGTTTTTAGGGAGGAAGGCAGAGCAATTAGGGTTAAATGATTTGCCCAAGGTCACACAGTTAATAAGGGTGTCAAGCGTCTGAGGCCAAATTTGAACTCAGGTCCTCCTGACTCCAGGGCCGGTGCTCTACTCACTGAGCCACCTAGCTGCCCCCAACAGTTTGTATATACTTTTAAGAAACTGTATATAACAGGAAAACAGTAACTGTTAAGTACCAATAAGAAACTAAGTTAAAAATGTTAAAAATGATTAAGAGAGATGAGGGAGGAGCTCAAGAAAGGAGAATGGGGGGTGGGCTGAGGAGGTAAGAAAAGTTTATTTCTGCTGCTCTAGCCTCAGACACTTACTGTGTGACCCTGAGCAAATAACTTACCCCTGTTTGCACTTGTAATCAATCAATTAAGATTTGTGAAGCCCCTACTATGTGCCAGGCACCCACCAGCATGCTATGGCAGTAATCCATGTGTGAGGTGATGACGGCCTGCATGAGAGTGGGGGCAGTGTCAGAAGAGAGAGCAGAGCATTTATGAGAGATGTTACAAAGGAAAAATCAACAGACCTTGGCCACAGATGGCATACGGGTGGATGAGAAATAGTGAGGAATCCAGGATGACTCCTAGCTTTGAGCCCGAGGGACTGGAGGGACGGTGTTGCCTTTCTTTAGCCACTAGAAACAACAGGGCTCAGTGCCTAGTTAGCAAAAATAAATAGTTGAAATAAGTTACTACTCTATTTTTTTGTTGGGGGGGTGGCAATGGGGTTAAGTGACTTGCTCAGAGTCACACAGCTAGTATTTGAGGCCAGATTTGAACTCAGGTCCTCCTGACTCCAAGGCTGGTACTCTATCCATTGTGCTATCTAGCTGCCCCATTACTATTCTATTTAATCAACTCCACTGGCTCCTTCTTTTACCTCCAAGATCAAATATGAAGTCCTCTTTATATCTGACTCTTAAAGCCCTTCACAGCCTGGCCCCTTCCTACCTTCCCTGTCTTCTTACACCGTATTCTCCTCCATATACCCTGTAATCTAGAAACCCGTGCCATCTTAATGTCCCTTGAACACAAGACTCCGTCTCCCAATTCAGGGCATTTTCACTGGCTGTACCCCTGTCTGGAAGATTCTCCCTTCTTACTTCTACCTGCTTGAAGGAAGCTTCAAAACTGAGTTCAAATCCCACCTTCTGCAGGAGGCTTTTCACAGTCTTCCTCGCTGCTAGTGCCTTCTCTCTGAGATTGCCTTTCATCAACTTTATCTCAATCTTGTATGCACGTAGCTGTTTTGTATGCTGTCTCCCCTATCAGAATGCAAGCTCCTTTGAGGTTCGAGATCATGTTTTTGCCTTTCTATCTCCAGTGATTAGCACAATGTCTGGCCCATAGTAAGAACTTAATAAATCCTCGTCGGTTGATTGGCTGTCTCTACCTTCCCCCTAACCCAATCCCCAGGGTACAGTGCCTGGAGACGCTTCTGTGGCCTCTCACAGCCTAGTACAGTAGAAGAACTGAGTGTCGTGTTGGGAAACAACAGGGAACTGGCTCAAAAGTTCATGGATCTGTATGGGACCTCGGACAACATTGACATGTGGATCGGAGCCATCGCTGAGCCCTTTGTGCGAGGGGGCAGAGTTGGGCCCCTCCTGAGCTGTCTCCTGGGGAAGCAATTCAGAAAGATCAGAGATGGAGACAGGTGAGTGTCCTCAAGCTAAAAAAGATGAGACAGAAGGAATGGGAAAAGTGATATTGACAGTATCAAGGGACATCCTAGAATAGCAGAAAGAAAACAGGACTGAAAGTCCTAAGAGCTGGCATCTAGTACTTCCACTAACCAGAGCTTACCTTGGACAAGCCTCTTGCCTTCTCTAGGCTTATCCTCTTCTGTAAATTCTGGGGTTTGAATTCTGAGGCTTTTTCCAGCTTCAACATCCTATGACTCTATATCTTCTTGGCATAAGGGTGGAACTTTTTTATCCTCACTAGGATTGGTGATAAAAGTTCTTCCTTGTCTTTCATTTTTATTCCCCTTGATGACAGACTTTTATACTCCACAGTATGGAGAAAGGAGATAACCTAGTAAGGGAAGGATATTCTCAGACTGGTTTCTAAACTAAGGGTTGTCTCTATCCCTGTCTGCCCCATCCTCAAGGTACATACACACATCACCCCTTGTCAAGGAAGAATCTGTTGGTTTTTCACTTAAGGCCCATTATTAACATCTCACCTTTATGCAACAGCCTTCTGGCTTCCAAACTAGCACCCACCCAAGTATGTGTGTCCATTGTCAAGTGGGTGTTTCTGAGGTTGAGTGAATTATAGTCCATAAGTATAATACAATAGGCAAGCTTGAGGACCACGACCCAAGTCCTTCAGTCCTTGAAGGGCTGTCAGATAGAAGAGAGATTACCCTGCATTTGCTTGTCCCAAAAGGGAGAACCAGGGAAAAATGGGAAGTTGCAAAGAGGTAAATATTGAGTTGATGTTCAACACCCCAAAGTGAAATGGGCTCCCTTGGCAAGTAATGGGTTCACCCTCTTTGAAGATCTTCGGAACAGAAGCTCAATGACCACTGGTTGGTTGTGTTGTAGAGAGAATTCCTGTTTAGGAACAACTTGGGCTGGGCCACCTGTAAGGTCCCTGGCTGGTCAGAGGCTCAGCAAGGGGCAGGGAGAGTGCCATTTGGACACCTTCTTTCTTCCCCTGTAGGTTCTTTTGGAAGAAACCTGGAGTGTTCACCCCACAGCAGATAGAAGCCCTGAAAAAAGTCACCTTTTCTCTCCTGGTCTGTGATAACACCCACATCACAGAAGTCCCCATCAATGCATTCAAGGCCAACAGATACCCTCAGGACTTTGTGAACTGCTCAGACATTGAGAAGCTGGATCTTTCCCCCTGGATCTCTAGGAGTCATTGAGGCAATGCCAACAATAAGACATCAACCTTCTCATCAAGTACCATTAAGAAGATGCCCCACCCTGTCCAGGGCACTATTTCAGGGAAGTTAAACCTGACTCTTTTGACTGGCATTTGAGGCCCTGCACAATCTGGCCCTAACCTACTTTTCCAATCTTTTCTTCCAGTATTCCCAAAATGGTGCCTCTTATCCAGCTAAACTGGTTGACCCTGTTGACGGAATGTCCCTAACACTTACCGTCTCTGTCCCCAAGCCTGTGCTCATCATGCCTCCTCCCATCCTTCCTACCTATCGAAATCCTGTTTGTCCTTCAAAGTCCAACCCAAGTCTATTTCCTCATAAAGCTTTTCCTGGCACTGCTAATTAGCACTGATCAAAGCTTCTCTTTAGTCATCTTTTCCTTTATTTGCTTAGGCATCTTTCTTTCTGTACTTTTCTTATCTTCCTGGAAAGACCAGGCACTCTTTTAGCAAAGAGGTCAAATTCATCCTTGTATAGTAGCTGCTCCATAAGCATTTCTTGATTAATAAACTGATTGAAGCTGCGATTTCAACAGTGCAATTACACATCACAGACCAGATGCAAAAGTCTCTGTAATAAACTTAATAAAGAGTGAAGTCCTCACAGAACAGGAATATTTTGTATTCAGAAGAACCTAAGAATTTCCAGAGAAGGATGCTGCATACATACATTGTCCAAAATGGTCACTGGACTAGCTGCTTTTGTTAGCTGCTCTTCTCATTAACTAAAGAAAATTCAGTTTAGGGAGCTTGGGAAAGGGGTAGGGTTATGAGGAAATGGCAGTGGTGTTCAGACAAAAGCATTAATTAAGGTTATTTTTAAAAAGAAGAACCCAGGGACACAGGGAATAATCATAGCTAGTGTTTATATACCACTTTGAGTTAAACAGTATGTTTTGCATGTATTATCTCATTCGATCGTTACAACCCTGACCAAGATAAAATTAGTTCCCTCATTTTACACATGAAGAAACTGAGACTGGGGGATGTTAAGTGACTTGCTCACAGTTACCCAGCTAGTAAATGTTTGGGATGGAATTTGGTCTTCCTGATTCCAAGTCCAGAGCTCTATCTAGTGGCAGAGGGTTCAGGGTCTCTGGCTGGTAAGAATTGGACAGAGTGATACTTTAGGAGGTAAGCTGCTCTTGATGAAACTAAAGCAGGGGGTTTTAAGTTTGGAGGTATCATAGACTCCTTTAGCAGTCCAGTGAAGCCTATGGACCACTTCTTAGAATAATGTTTTTAAATGTATAAAATAAAATACATAGGATTACCAAGTAGCACAGTACTGGGTCTGAGTTAAAATCTGGCCTCAGACACCAGCTGTGTGACCCTGGGCAAGTCAGACTCTGCCTCAGTTTCCTCACCTATAAAATGAGCTGGAGAAGGAAATGGTAAAACTACTCCAGTATCTTTGCCCAGAAAACCCCAAATGGGGTCATGAAGAGTTTTACAAGGCTGAACAACAAAAGGATTACAAAGGAAACTAAATATTAGTGATAGTAATTTTTTTCTGATCCAAGTTCACAAACCCCTTGAAATCTATTTAAAAACCTGTGAAGAGTGAGCAGGGGAAGCCTGTGGGCCACAAGTAAGAACCCCTGCCCTGAGGCCAGAATGAATACCCTACCTAGCGCCAACTCAGCACTGCACCCCAAAATGCCATCTACTTCCCCTTTCCTTCTTCCCGCTTAGTGCTAGAGAACATGCCACTGAGCAGAGAGGGAAAGGAACCGAATTGAATATGTCAGCATTATTACTCTTTCTTAGGCTGTGACAACCTTTGGAGGGACCTTGAGGAAGGGAAGATCATTAGATTCATCTTGTTTGGGGGGGCTATACTGCCTCTCCCCATGACCTGTAAAGCATTGCATTTGAAAATCATAAATACTCTATTTGCTTCTGACATATATGAAAACCACAGAGCTTTGGAAACTGAATTTCTCTCCCAAAAAAAGTCCATGTAGGTGGGGAGAAGGGAGGGAGTCCAGTAGCCAGACAAATAAAGCTAGAGCCTAGGCCCAGGCCTTGGAAAGCAAAGCTGGTTCTGAAAGAAATCAGGCTTTGGGAGAATAAGCAAGTTAATACTTATGTTTTGCCCTGTCACATCCCTAACCCAACCTATCCTTCTACAAGGCTTCACAGTGGCTAGAGGCTGCTGACACCATCTACTCTGGGTCACTGGTGGCTGGAGAGGACAGCTTTTTACTTCCATGGAAGTGCTCTGAACAGCTCCAGCAGGCCAGGGCCAATCTAACACAGGAACAATAAGTTTTCCCAAAGCCTGGGGACCTGTCCCCTGTCCAATCCACATCCTGCCCTGTCCCTGCTTAGGGAAGGCAGCTCTGAATACCCATTGTGCTCTTCTCAAAGCAACCCTGTGAGGTAATTTGTCTGAGTGTTAGTACCCATTTTTTTAGGTAAGGAAACTAAGGCACAAAGTTGAAGCAACTTTCCCAAGGTCACAGAGCTAGTTACTCTTAAGAGGCAGGAATTAAATCCATGTCTTCTGATTCTAAGTCAGTCAGGCAACTTACTTACTCTGTGCCAGACTGGGCGCTTTTCCTTTCTTTTCTTTCTCCATCAAAAGACACTTTTCTGACTTGTATGAACTGATGCAAAGGGACATAAGCAGAACCAGGAAAACATTCTACACAGTAACGGCAATATTGTATGATAATGATTAACTATGAATGACTTAGCTCTTCTCAGCAGCACAATGGTCCAAGCCAATTTCAAAGGACTCATGATGGAAAATACTATACACATCCAGATAAAGGACTGACAGACTCTGAATGAAGATGAATGCATACTTTTTTCACTTACTTTATTTTTTTTTGTTTTTTTTTTTCCTTTTGGTCTGTTTTTTCTTTCACCACTGTGACCAAAATGGAAATATGTTTTACTTGATTGCATATATATAACCTATATCAAATTGCTTACCCTTTCAGAAAGAGGGGAGGGGCGGGAGAGAGTGAGAAAAATTTGGAACTCAAAATCTTGTAAAAATAAATGCTAAAAATTGACTTTACATGTAATTGGGGGAAATAAAATACTTTGTTTAAAAGATAGTTTTTTTTTTTACAAAACAATCATTTCCCAAAATACTCCTGAACCTTCTCTTGAAACAAAGAAAAACAAACAAAACAGACCAACAACCACCTCTGACAATACATGCAACATCCTATGCCTATAGCATCCCACTCCCTGAAATCTACCAAGAAAAGGGATGTGTGTGTGTGTGTGTGTATATTTCATCCTCCATTCATATTTGAAGCAAATATTTTTGCCAATTGCCAGCTACTCTTCTTGACCTAGCTGCATTGATTTTGTTGCTGAGCTCTCCCCATCTTTTAATTTTATGTAATTTAAATTGTCTGTTTTGTTTTATATGATCTGCTTTTTCCTTGCTTAGTTAAGAATTCTTCATCTAACCCTAGATATGAAAGATAGCTCCTTCCAATTTTTTTATGATGTGACCTTTTATATTTAGGTGTTGATGTTTCCTCAAATATCCTAACTTTACAGTTCCTTAATCTCCTCAACTCCTACGACCTACTCCTCCACTCTAACTAGCTGCACACAAGGGATAATCACACTCTTACTCCTGCTATCTCCCACAATTGTTCCAATTCTCTCATCAAGAATTGTGGAGTTCTTTTATCCTATTATAACCTATTTTTCCACCTCTCCCTATTCTTTCTGTTTCATTGTTCTTCAGTAGTGTCTGACTCTTGGTGACCCCATTTGGGGTTTTCTTGGCAAAGATACTAGAGTGGTTTGCCATTTCCTTCTCTAGCTCATTTTACTGGTGAAGAAACTGAGGCCAACAGGGTGAAGTGACTTGCCCAGGGTCACACAGCTAGAAAGTGTCTGAGGCCAGATTTGAACTCAGAAAGACTCATCTTCCTGACTCCAGGCATTGCATTCCATCCACTGCACCACCCAGTTGCCCCAACTATGTTATTCACCTACTCAATAAACTCTGGTGGCTCACTATTACCTTTAGGAACACATGTAAACTCCTGCCTGGCATTTAAACTCGTTCACAACATGGACCCAACCTATCTTTCCAGTTTTATTATATATTACTTCCCTTCACAAACACTATAGTCCAGCCAAACTTTTCTTCTTGCTTTTCCTCATGCACAACACTTCACTTCCAATCTCTGTGACTTTGCAATGGCTGGCCTCTGAGCCTAGAATCATACTCCCTCCTTACCACATGAAGTCTCTGATTTCCTTCAAGACTCAATTCAAGAGTTACCTTCTACACAAAGCTTTTTCCTTACCCCCTAGCCACTAGTGCCTTCTCCTTTTCTCCCCACCCCCCAAATAATCTTGTATCTCTTTTGTAAATACCTATTTATGTATATATTTTCTACCCCAGCTAGACTGTAAGCACCCCAATGACAGGGGTGATTTTACTTTTGTCTCTGTATCCCTAGAACATAGAACAGCGTTCGTCATACTGTAGGCATTTAAATTAGGACTGTCATGTTAGCGATTGGAAGGATGGCACCTTGAGCTCAAAAAGCTTAAAAATGAGGATCTTGATTAATTTATCTTATCCATTTGAAATACTTCTTCTGATGGCAAAGGCCTCAAACAAGTGATTACACAGTATTTACACTAGGGAAGGGGCAATACTAGTAACCCCCACCCAAAATTTACATGCCCAAAAAAATTTGACTAAATGTGATTCTTTGTCCAACTAAGGTCCAACTAAGTGGAAATGGGAGTGAGGTGTTGCAGTACTCCAAATTCACATCCCCATTGGGCTGGTGGTATGGCAATCCCAAAATGCCTTCACAGAGTTCTCTTTTTATATAAACAAAGCTTCATATTGATGTGTATTAGAGATGCCCCCTCTTTTTCAGGGATTCCAAGATGGTGATGGGTGGAGCAAAGTGTTATCTGTTATCTCAACTTCCAGATCTAAGCTTTGGGATCTTTAAATATAGTTGAAAGGGATAAAAACTGGAGAGTAAAATGTTTCCTGATTTATCTAAGGTTTACTAACAAGAAAGTCATGGAGGGTCTTACCTATGATTTTAGGTACAATAGGATCAACTGGGCCCAGGTGAACACTTAATCCATAAAATTATTGAAAAGAATGGGAGAAACTTTTTTGGTTAGTAATAGGGGTGAAAGTAAAAAGCAAGGAACAAGTAACACTTACAGGATACATGCCAATTATCCAATAAGTGCCAAGAGCATGGCCTTAGGTTATTCTCTCAAGTGAGGAATCAAAGGCCTTATAGAGAGGTCCTTACCGGTTTTTTCCATACCCTCTTGAGATTCTAAATATGAAATGCTGACTCAGATTTCATAGGAGAAGGGGAATAAGTTTGTACACAAAAAGATTCTAACGGAGGAATAAAGGTCTTACTTATGAATATTGCTATGTATAAATGTATATATGCAGATATGCCAAAAATGTTCATTCATTTACATTCCTCAAAGTGAGGAAGGGTAACCCTTGCTGTTACAAAATTCTGAAAAACAAAGCCATATACTTATACATGTAAAAGGAGGCATATTGAACTAGAGCCCAAATATTATGGGAAGTATGAAGCAGTTAAGGTTTGGGTGGCCGTACCACAGTGCTTCGTAAATGTATGTTAATCAATTTAGGCCATGTATCCATTTGGAACTTACTGTTGTAAATGGTATAAAATGTTAGTTTAAGTCTAATTTCTACTGTTTTCCCAGCAGGTCCTTCTCTCAGTGATTTGTGTTCCTGAGTTTATCAAATTTGTGTTTGATTGCTTCTGGATCTTGTTACCTAGTTAATCCTATTAATCTACTTTTCCAACTCCTGCCAAATAGGTTTCCTGATATCTGCTTTATAAGAGAATTTGAGATTTGGTAAGGAAAGTGGGCCACAGAGGAGTAAAGTGACTTTCCCAGGATCACACAGCTAGGATGTATCACAGGAAGTCAGGTTTTCCTATCCTTAGTCCAGTGTTCTTTACTACACTGTGCTATTTGGTAATGATGAGTCATGGCAGAGAAGTTCCCTTTTACCTGAATTGGCCCCAGTACTCCTACAAATGAGTCTTATTCAGGCTGCCAAGCCAACTCTTTTTGCTCTTGGGAATCTCTCCAGATGGGGCTCATCAGTGCCCCTTTCCCATTCTGATGCTTCAGGTGAACCTCTAGAGCTGACTGTCAGAGGCCCAAAGTTAGAGGCCTTTCTTTTCAGAAGCTCCAGCCCTATCCCCAGTAGCCCTTCTAACAGACAAGGACAACCCAGCCCTCCTCTCAGTAATACTTTATTGACAGTAGAAGCAGATGGTGTATCTCAGTCATGCTGGCCCAGGTTCCCCTCCCTGACAGGGACCCTTGTTTCCTGGTCCAAGAGAAGGAATTGCCTCCTGGGCGACTGCAGGCCTGGGACAACTTCAACCTGGCCATTCAGGTCACGGGAGGAAAACAACTTCCCTTCCCAATGGCCAGGGAAGCCACTGCCAAATCCTTCTCTGGCCTCAGTGCATGAGGCCTTTAGCTCTATGGGGATCTGATACCTGACAATTTCAGCTAGGGATAGAGATTCTCCTCTTAGACTTCCTTGGTCCTTAAGGGAAGGAGGCTGAGGACAGATTCCTGTGGGAAAAACAAATATTAAAAGTGGGTAAGACTTTAATCAACAGCAACAAATAAAAACCCTCTATTGAACAGAAGCACATGGTTTCATATAGTCTTCCTTTTTTGTTCTCTGTACATTGAGATGTTTGTGTTTGTTGACAATTGTTTAGTTCATAATAAAAAATAAATTTTTTTAAAAATTGGATGAGAAAGCTGCCAGTGAGCCTGAAAGCCTGGGCCTACCTGACCAGCTCCACTAAGAAACTTATCCACCATATCTGGTCAGAATAAAGCCCAAAACCTACCATACCTGAGTAAACCAAAAACTAACCAAAAAAATGAATATCTGAGCAGCCAAAATAGATGTCACAAAATCCACGTACTTTCCCATCAAGTGCTTAACTTAGAGGCAGGTCCCTCAAACCTTCTGTCGTAGCCCACTTACTCTTAGTTTATGCACAATCGGTTAAGTTTTTAAAGCCTGTAATTATACTATCCAGACAGAAAGGGCAGAAGTGAGCTGGGTGTATGCAAAAACAATTTCTATTTAATTACAGAGTACAGTAAGACCCCACATGCACATATATACAAACCACATGTGAACACTATGAGCAATTCAGTGCTGCCAGAGCAGGCTTGTAGCTGAGAGGAAAGCGTGGCGGTGGAGGGCACTGAAAGCATATCCTCCAAGTCCAAACGCTGCCTTCCTCCCAGATCAGTCTAACAGAGAGGCATCTACCTACCCGACTACTCCGTTATGTTTCTCCATGCTGACAGGTCCATTTGAGGAATCATGCTGCAGTTAACAAAATCTCTGGGATATCTGTTGGCCTTGAAGATATCCCTAGGCACGGAGGTGATGCCTGTGTTGTCACAGATGATGCGGGATAGGCTGATCCCAGCCAACGCCCGGCGCTGCTGTGAGCTGAACACCTCAGCACTCTCCCAATAAAACCTGTCCCAGAATGAGATAAAATCACCATAGTGCCGAAGGATCCCGGAACTCTAACCAGATCCCTCACCCTACCCTACCCCGAGCAAGAGGCTCGCCCTGTCTCAGCTCTTTATTCCTCCTACATATGGGGACAATTTGGTCTAGGGGGACCCAGGTGACAAGTCAGAGCAAGTTCAGCCAGGGCCTCAGCCTGATCTCTGAATCAGGGTAGACAAAAGCCGAAGCAAAAATACATAGAAGTCTGGGTCTATAAAGCATTATCTATGCCAGGGCCTGACATGCTGCCTGGAAGAGTCTCTGGTCTCTTATCAGAGTTGAAAAAATTGAAAGCTCATTCCCAGCTCTGAAGCATCCCTGCAAACAAATCATAGGATGATCTATTTAGAGCTGGAATGGACCTTAGAAGGCCATTAAGTCCCCTCATTTTACAGATGAGAAAACAGTAAGACAGAAGTTGAGTGGTTTGCGCAGGGACACACAGCTAGAAAGTATCAAATCTTGAGGCAGATTTTGAATACAGGTCTTTCTGCCTCTTAGGGCAGAATCTTATCCACTAACCCCTGCTGCCCCTCAGTCTCAGTTTTCACTCTGTACCACACCAAAGTCTGCTCTAACAGTCGGAAATAAAGAATCTTTGATGTACAAGGAGCTCAAGACTTTTCCCTACTTGTGAAGTCACCAACCTCAGTACCAAGCTGGAGATGGGGTGATGTTCCCCATCTGGCAGAGAAAGGGTTACTGAGGATCAGAGAGATTCAGTAATTTGGTCACAATCACACAATGAGTCAGTGGCAGACCCCAGATTTCAGCCCTGATCTCTTATGCTCATTCTGCCCCAGCGCCATCATGGGTTCTAACCATCAAAGTCTCTCCTGAAATATCAAGCTTCTCACCGGTCTCCATCTCGGAGTTTTCTGAACTGGGTCCCAATGAGACAGGCCAGAAGGGGCCCCACTCTGCCATTGGGCTCCAGGGGTTCTGCCACACCGCCCATCCAGATGTCAATGTTCTTAGGAGAACCATACTGAGTCATCAGTTTCTTGGCCAGCTCTTGGTTCTTCATCACTGTGGTAAGCTCACCTTCTGTTTCGGGTTGAGGGAGACCACAAAACCGTCTCCAGGCATTGTACCCTGTTATAGGGAGAGGGGAATGGGGTGCAGAGAACATAATGGAGCAGGTGGCCAACGGAGTAGCAAGATTTACTTTGTATAGAGTGCATAATAATAACTTGCATGTGTAAAGCACTTTAAGGCTTATGAAACCTTTGGATTGGAATAAAGGTATTATTGGCCCTAATTCAATCATGGAACCTGAAGCTCAGAGACAGCAGGCGAGCCGCTCAGAGTCAGTATCCGAGACAGGATTGGAGCCTGGGTCTTCCTTGCTCCAAGGCCAGTTTTCTAGCCACCATGCGGTGCTCATCATAGAGAGCTCTACCGGGGCTACAGGAGGGAAAGGTTCTTGGGTGTTGAACCTGTCCCAGACCCTAAGCAAGCCAGCCCCCAAACCAGGGGTGCTGAACCTACAGCCTCAAGGCCACAAGTAGCTCTCTAGGTCCTCAAGTGTGGCCCTTTGAATCCAAACTTCACAGAACAAATCCCCTTAATAAAAAGATTTGTTCTGGAAAGCTTGGACTCAATCAAAAGGCCACACCCAAGGACCTAGAAGGCCACATGTGGCCTCAAAGCCATAGGTTCCCCACCACTTCCCCCCCAGCCCTATCAGTAAAAACTGCATAAGGCATGTTATGTTCTCACTGCCCACCTTTTCCCTCCACCCCCACCCCCACCCCGCCTCAACGTTTCCTTGTCATGAAGGTACAGAGGGGAGAGGCATCTTCTATGTTCAGAAAGGCTTCTCAGTGTTTGAGCTCATGGGATTGAGAGTTAGAAGGGAACTTGGATAATCAAATCCCATCGTCACATTATATACAACAAAAATGAGATTTAGAGAAATGACTCGCCCAAATTCATGCAAAAAGTCAATGGCAGGAGTCAGGATTTGAACCCAAATCTTCAGACTCCAAATTTTCTTTCTGATATACACTTTGTGGCTTTTGCTTTAATGTTCACTATTTCCTCTTTAACTGCATAGTAAAGTCCTGTATGTTTTTAACCCCAGTGGTCCACAAAAGAGGGATGGGTTTTCATCCATGATCTTAACAGACCTCAACAGAACTGGAGGCCGGGGGAAGAGATATTTTAATAGCTAAAGATGGATTGGTGAAAGTTAGGCCAGAGAATGTTCCCCTGCCCCATCTTAGGGGCCACAGGCCTATTAGCGAATAAAGGCCTTTTTACAGAGAAGCATCTGGAGTTTTGGTATGACTACTGTCTCTCTTCCCTACTGATAGCATGTCTTTATACACCCCCAATCTATATTCTGGAGGAAGGAGAAGGAACCAATCAACGGAGCGGTGACTCAGAAAAGCAGAGGTGGGAGATGCGGGTTGGGGGAGTGGAGTAGAATCAGAAAAAAAGAAGGTAGCTTCAACTAACTGGTGAAAAAAAATAACCAGTTTTCTTGAGTCTCACATATATGCACTTGGACAAATGTTGGATACAGAGTCAGAAGACTTAGATTTTAATCCTGTATCTGTGTGATTGACTGTATGGCCTCAGGTAAGTCAATTGACCTACCTAGGCCCAGCTTTCCTCATTTGCAAAATGAAGAGGTGGAGAATTTTGTAAAAACTGACCACAAAATCCTCTGGCTTTGCAAACTGTAGTAGGTCTACAAAACCTCTGAGAACCTTGTAGCTCCAAATCTAATCCATGATCCTAGGTGAAATTGGAGGGACTGCCCCTTTCTCTTCTTCTCTCAAACTGCCTTTGGGAACTTTTTGTCCTTCAGGGCTGACCTTGGTGACCATTTTCATCCAAACCAAGCTCTTTTTCTCTTAGGGGGAAGGGGAACTCAGTGTGCTTTGTCCAGGCCCCCTGCATCTGCTCAGGTCAGGACCTAGTGTGGGTCCCTGGGCCACCTGGGTTTTCTGAAAGGGGAAAGGCCGGGGGAATTGGGGACCATCTGTCCTTACTCTAAACTACACTTGCCCATGACATAACTGCAAATGACTCGCTCTCTCTCTATTTGGGGGTCCTCCGTTCCTTCCTTTACCTATCATTGGGCAATTAGGTAGCTCAGTGGATGGAGCACCGGGCTTGGAATCAGGAAGACTCATCTTCCTGAGTTCAAATCCAGCCTCAGACACTCACTGGCAGTGTGACCCCGGATGAGTCACTTAATCCTATTTGCCTCAGTTTCTGAATCTGTAAAATGAGCTGGAGAAGGAAATGGTAAGCCACACCAGTATCTTTGCCAAGAAAACCCCAAATGAGGTCATGAAGAATCAGACACAACTGAAACAACTGAACAACAACCATATCACTGCATCTGTGCCTTAAGATCCAAGAATGAACTAGTGATGAAATACTCTTTTTTAATCAATTTGATGGCACATGGATAGAGAACTGGACCAAGAGTCAGGAAGCCTGAGTTCAAATCTCTGGCCTCCCACACTGCCCGCATTACACACATAGACTGCTTATGAGCCTGGGCAAATCACTTAACATCTGTCTGCTTTAGTTTCCTCAACTGTAATAATAGTTCTTGTCTCCCAGGGTTGTTGTGAGGATAAAATGAAATAAAGATTGTAAAGTGCTTTGCAAATTTTAAAGCACTATATAAATGTTGGCTATAATTCGACGGTGTTGTATGGATTTGGCTTTAAATATGGAGCACCTCTAGGAGATAATTGCAGGAGCAGTAGGGACAGCCTTTTCTGGCCCCCTAATATTTCACCCTAGTAACTGATTAAGGTCTAAGATTCCTTTAAGGGAATAAAAACAATTTATAGTCCAATAATAGAGATTTATTCAGACTCAGGTATAATTGACTAATATCGGATCCTTTCCTAAGAGCAGGTTTTGATAAGGAGAGATGGGGAGATAGCATGAGGCACCTGAAGGGAGATGGTGTGCCACAGAGAGGAAAAGGAGGGCCTAGGGCCTTGAAGTATACATTAACCATCTTATAGCCTGTCTTAGCATTGTTCCTGATGCCACTGGTGGTAGGGATGGATATGGGGATAAAGTTGGGGTTGAGGATTTGAACTGGGATGAGAATAGAGATGGGTTTGGGAAAAGAGATGGGTTTAGAGACAGAGATGGGATGGGGACAAGAATGAGGATGAGACGGGAATGGGAATGGACTGGGACATGAGATGGGGATGGGAATGCGGACAGACGCAGGGTTTGGGATGGGGTTGGAATAGGAACTAGGAATGATATTGGGCAAGCCCTCTCACCTGGGAGGCCATGGTCCCTGCTACGCTGCATGTTGAGAGCCGGTAAGTCCAGGCCAATCCTCATGACCTGTTTAAATAACCTGTCCCGGATTTCATCCACCACAATTTGATTCTGTCGGTTCAGTTTGGCTGAGTTGGCCATGAGGCCTCGGAGAATCGGATCAATGCCACCTGGGAATTACAAGAGAGTGACATAACCTTAGTGGCTAGCAGTGAGAGAACACCCCCCTGACAGGGATCATATAGGCCCCCCACATCCCAGATTCACTGAAACCTCAAGAGAAGCTGAGAGGGGATATAACCAGTTGTTTTTTTCCTAACAAGTCACCCTAGCCCAAAGTGACCACACTCTCTGCTAAGATCCCTTCACTCCCTCATTGTTTGCACCACTCCGCTAGGATTTAGCACTGACCAGGGTCTGTGGCATTTCAGCAACTAATGCAGGCTCCTTGACCAAGGACTAGAACCATGCCTCACACTTCTTAGCAATTTGTTTCCCCATTCTACCGCTCTACTACCCTCAATACACACACACACACACACACACACACACACACACACACACAGTTTCAATCAGTATACATGCTTAATAAATATTTGCTTATTGAAAGATCATAGGACCATAGATTAAGAGCTAGAAAGGACCCTAGAGACTCTCTAGTATAGGCATTCTTAACTTGTGCTCTGTGAACTTTTTTTTAATATTTTGATAACAATATTTCAGTGTAATTTGTTTCCTTTGTAATCCTATACATTTTCAATATTTTTCTGAGAAGGAGTTAATAGGCTTCACCAGACTGGGTCCATGACATACACACAAAAAAAACTGAAAACCTCTGCTCTAGTCCAATTCCTTAATTTTAGAGATGAGGAAAATGAGGCCCAGAAAATCTAACTGGTTGCCCCAAGGTCATACAGTACAACTGGTAAGTGGCAGGGGTGGGGTTTGAACCCAAGCCTCTGACTCCAGATGCATTGCTACCTTTTGAATGAAAACACTCTGAGATCCTAGGGCAAGTTAATTCAGCCAGAGAATACTTTTGGGCTTGACATATACTAATGGTCAAAACGAAGACTCAGTTCAGGTGTTACTTGCTATAGGAAGCCTTTGCTAAGCTAATCTGAAGAAAAAAAAACAACAACTAATTTTACCGATCCATTCATCTAGTGCTCTCTCCCTCTTCAAATTGTCTGGTACTTAATTTCTAGTCACATGTTATATTCCCCCAGCAGAATATAAGCTTTTTAAGGACAAGGACTGATTTTCCTTTTGTCTTTGCAAGTCTGGTGCACAGTACAGTGTCTTGCATATTAGTGGGTGCTCGAAAAGTATTGATTGGATTAGATTGGATTCAGTCACACTCTGGAGCAAAATAGAGGAAGGTGCATTGATTTTCATAAGTAATAAGAAGCATGGTACAGTGGCTAGAGAATTGGCTTCAGAGCCAGGAACTCAGGGTATGTCTCACCTCTGATATACTGGCTGTTTGACCGTGGGTACATGCCCCTGGCAATGCTAATGTAAGTTGAAAAGTAAGTGCTAACTTGCATTGGCAGAGGGGGATCCCTCAGCAGGAGTTTCTTATCCCAGAAATTGATGATGTGGTTAAAAAAATGGGAAGGCAACATGTTGTTTTGAAAAGAGCATTAGATTTGAAAGGAGCATTAAAGCCTGGGTTTGAATTCTAGCTCTGCCACTAACTGCCTCACAGAAACAGAGGCTGAAGGGCTCTCAGAGCTACCTGTTGCAAACCTATACCTAAGAACCCCCTCTACAAAATCCCTAAAAGGTGGTCATCCACCTTCCTGAAGAGCACAAATGAAAGGGAGGGTACCTACCTTCGTGGGCATCTACTGGAAGAGGTTGGACTAAGTCAACCCCCAATCCCTCCTAAATTTGTGATCCTAATTGTTTGTGGCAGGCACATTAAGTTCATATTCAATATTGTCACAGGCGTCTGGCCAATGAGGGCCCAGTTCCCAGGAGCACATACGCCATGCAATCACCCATATGGATCCTCCACTTGCTTCTGGAAGTTTCTGATGACATGACATAGAGGAACCTGGCTCTCCGTATCAGAGCACCTATAGGTGTTCTGTGACTGATTCTTGCTGCTTACTGTGTGCTCAAGAGGAGACTTCTGATTGGCTGCTGAGTTGGTACCGGGTACATGCAAAAGCCATTCATTAATGATGGATTCTCTCTCCCTGGCTGTGTTCCAGTAAGAAGGATGAAATGTTGTTAGCCTTCAGATGGAGAGGTGGTCTGGGCAGGGAGATAAAAGGCTGAGGCCTTTGTCCCTACCTGGAGGCTTACAACATTTTGTCCTCCTGTCTGGGATGCAGCCTGAGAGAAAGGACTATTTAGCCTTTTGGATAGACTGTTTCTGCTCAAAAGCCAATCAAAAGACTCTTCTTCACCATGCAATAAGCAGACAGGACACATCACAAAACACTGGTATATGTTCTAAAGAGGACCCCTGTGCTCCATGTTATCACACACTCCGAGTAGCAGGCTTACCAAACATCCACGTGGGTGACTGCATAAGACAGAGTGCCCTGTGAAAGCTGCTGAGAACTGGGCCCTCAGTGGCCAGATCCTTCCCTTTTATACTCCATTGGAGTAGGAAATATCAGCATCATCCAAATGTTCTCCTAGAATTCCATTTATACTATAATGGACCAGCAGGGCTCTATGGAACATAGCTTAGGAGATTTGAAGGGGACTTTAGAGGCACTCTGGTTCAACCAAGGGCAGCTAGGTGGCACAATGGATAGAGAGCCAAGCCTAGAGTCAGGAAGACTCCTCCTCCTGAGTTCAAATCCAGCCTTAGGCATTTACTAGCTATGTGACCCTGGGCAAATCACTTAACCTAGTTTGCCTCAGTTTCCTCATCTGTAAAATGAACTGGAGAAAGAAATGGCAAATCACTGTGTGACCCTGGGTGAGTCACTTAACCTTGTTTACCTCAGTTTCTTCATCTGTAAAATGAGCTGGAGAAGGAAATGGCAAACCACTCCAGTATCATGAAGAGTCAGATATGACAGAAACGACTGAATGACTGAAAAATGAGGAAGTTGGCCTAGGGGGCTTCTTGGGTCCTGTTTAACTCTGAGTCTGTATTTCTGTGATATGTGACCCAATCTCGTTCCTACTGAATCTTCTCCTCTTTCTCTTACCCTGTCGAATGAGTATCTTTTCTATAAGGAAGGGAATACAACAGTGGGTATCACTAAACTTGGAAGCTAGGGGAGCTGTCCAGTAGTTTCGGTTGTGTTAGACTCTTCATGACCCCATTTGGGGTTTCCTTGGCAGAGATATTGGAGCAGTCTGCCATTTCCTTCTCTGACCTGAGTTCAAATGTTGCCCCTGCTGCTTACTTCCTGTGACCCACTTTGGGTATCTTACTTTTCCTTGTCTATAAATGATTTATTTTTCTTATCCATAAGATAGATTTTCCTTATCTATAAGGAAATTTTTCTCATCTATAAATAAAAGGATGGGATTGGATGGTTGCTAAGGTTCCTTCTAGATCCAGTATAATCTCATAATCCTATTGTCCTTTACCCTCCCTCCCACAGCGGAGGGTCCAGGGAACCCGCTTACCTTCCTTCACAACCCTCCAGCTGGCAAAGAAGACTTCACTGAGTGGGACCCTAGGGTTGGGCCCGGTAGGGCGGTACTGAGCATCCAGGCGGAACATGAAGGGCTGGATGAGGGTGTGGCCGTAGCGGAAGGCATTGGTGAAGACGTTGGCAATTCGAGGATCCACCGACTCATTGTAGCCCTGGTAAGAAGGCAAGTATTTCCTCATCGCTGCTGGCCCCAGCACCAGGGGGAGGTAGTCTCGGTAGGTGATGATCTGAAAGACACACAAAAGAGTTCCCCTCGTCCCTTCTTATCCTGCACCTCTCTTTCCCTAGCCAACTCCCATCCTTCAGGGTAGTTAGAGCTTCTAATCCCTGATGACTCAGAGATTCAGTGAACCCTTGGCAGGGCAGGAGTTCCTCCCTCAGTGATATCTATCTGAGTTTAAGGATTCGGAGAGAGTGTTTGTAACACAATCCCTGAGGAACATTCCCTGATCCCCCTAATGACCTTTCCCCTGAAGGCCTCCAGTTGGCATTTTGGGCATCTCTTCTAATGCAATAATTATGTATGAGTTTTTATTGGGGTTATACTAGACAAAGCTTCTCGAGGACAAGGAATGTTATTTACTTCAGATTTTATCTTCCCAGGTGTCTAGCATCCATCCCTACACACCAGTATGTAGATGTAATGATAATGTAAATTTGAAGATCTTCCCATCCATTAATAGGTCCATGTGACCTGCTTAAGTTACAGTAGAGTAGCACTCTACACACAGTAGAGGGCTTAAATAAATGCTTGTTAAATTAGACTGAGTTGAGTTTGTCAAGGAATGGCTTCTAGTGTGAAACGGGGAGGCATTGAGGAGTGGCTTGCCCAAGCTTGAATCAAGGTCCTTCTAGTGGGTGCCAGAAATCCCTACTTGGATAAGAGCCCCAACAATTTTCCGTGCTTCCTGGTACAGCTTCTCTCCATCCCATCGGGGGTTCATACGCTTCAGCAATGTAGCCAACCGGTTGTGCTCCCGAAAGAAGAGGGTATGCATGGATGTCAGCTCAGGCATCTCGCTGGACCTGCTGTCTCCTGGGGAACCCAAGAAGGCATTGGATTTCAGTCAGGGAAGCGCTGCTCTGGTTGTTCACTAGCTGTGTGACCCCTTTTCCTACATGGACCTCAGTTTTCCTCCCCTGCAAATTGGGAGATTGGATCAGATGATTTCTAAGGTCTTTTCTAGCTTTGACATTCAAGGATTCTATGATTTAACGGGAACCAGTTCCCCGCAATTGCTAGTCATCCGGCCTCAAGCAAGTCTGTCATCTCTCTGGACCTCCGTTTTCTCATCTAGAAAATGGAAAGGTAGACTAGACAATCTCTAAGTCCTATAAACCTGCCCCCCTCTCTAGTCTTACCAACATAGGAGAAACCCATTTCTCCTTAGACACACACATTTTCCTCCCTCTTCTTGGACCTCATACCTAGAATGCAGTATGCCACCTCTCCCTATACCAAACCTACCCATCCTCATGGACCCCTCCAAAGCCTCACCTCTCTCATGAAGTCTGTGCTGGTCATCCCAATGCATGGCAAGCTCCCTCCCCCCTGAACTCCTCAGTCCCTATTGTCTATGCCATCTTCTGGCACTCTTTCACTGCTTTGCACTCTTAAGGATCTGTTCATGAGTTAACGTCTTATTTCCACAATTAGATTTAAGGGTAAAAGCTCCCACGATGCCTAACCAAGTACTTCTCCTACAGTAGGTGCTCCATGGATGGGTCAAACAGGGGAAAGGAGGCTAGACTAGGAATCAGGGAAGACCTGGATCCAACCCTTACTCGACCCTTAATTAGCAGTGTGATTGTGGACAAGTCAGGGAACTTCTTGGAGCCTCAGTGTCCTCATCTAAAGAAGGAAGATAATATTTTAAAGCCTGCCTCATAGTGCTATTATGAGGACCAAATAGAATAATGTATGTAAAATGCTTGGTGAACCTGAAATTGCAATACATGTTAGCTATTCATATTAATTTTCAGCAACCCACAGAACCACATTCTGATTCAGAACTTGCTTTGGGAATGATGGTGGGAAGCTGGATGGAGGCAAGACACTTGGTTTCTTCCACATCCGACTCTACAGCTGTATATCATAGATTTAGAGCTAAAAGGGACTTCAAAGCTCTACTGGTCCAAACTGTCCATTTTATGGAACAGGAAACTAAGATCCATAGAAGTCCAAGGTCAGCAGAGCTGAGTTTTGAACCTAAGTCCTCTGACTCCACATTCAGTATTCTTTACACCAGAGGTGTCAAACATGGCCATATATATCCAGCAACACCCCTAAGTGCCACCAGAACCAGAGTAAAATACATGATTGCTATTCACTCATTTTAAGCCATGTTCAACTCCTCATGACCCCATTTGGGGTTTTCTTGACAAAGATACTGGAGTGTTTACCACTTCCTTCTCCAGCTCATTTTACAGATGAGGAAACTGAGGCAAACAGGCTTAAGTGACTTGCCCAGGGTCACACAGCTAGTAACAGCCTGAGGCCGAATTTGAACCCATGAAGTTGAGCCTTCCTGATTCCAGCCACTGGGCCACCTATAATTGGGAAATATTTAACAAAATAAATAAAAATACAATAGACATAGATAACA
Organism: Trichosurus vulpecula; assembly: GCF_011100635.1. Classification (NCBI taxonomy): domain Eukaryota; kingdom Metazoa; phylum Chordata; class Mammalia; order Diprotodontia; family Phalangeridae; genus Trichosurus; species Trichosurus vulpecula. Next base: position 170,697,569 of record NC_050576.1, on the reverse strand, counting down.
TTAATATGTGGTCTTCCAAGTTAATATGCAGCTAGCAGGAATCCTTATGTATCATTTAGTGGCCCCTGTTTGTATTTGAGTTTGACCCCATTGCTTTAGACTGCATCACTCCTAAGTATGTTATCCCTTGCATCCCTCCATTCCCTTAGTAGGGTAGCAGCATCATATAGGGAAAGAGCTCCGACTCTAAAGTCAGGGGATGCGTTTGCGGCTGTGTAACCCTGGTTGAGTCACAAGCTCTACCTGTCTCATTTTCCTCATCTGTAAAATAAAAGGTTAGACTACATAGTCTCTGGATTCCCATCCAATTCTAAATCTATTACCTGTGTTCTAGAAGTGTCAATTTTGTTGTTGTTCAGTCATTTCAGACACATCCATTTCTTAGTGAACCCACTTGGGGTTTTCTGGGCAAAGATACTGGAGTGGTCTGCCATTTCCTTCTCCAGATCATTTCAAATCCATGCTAAATAGACCCAGTGCTAGGATCCCCAGGAGACTAGAGGAAGCCCCTGCTGTGATTACTTCTCCTCACTCAACATCCCAGTGCTGGGGAGGACAGATCCCCAGATACCAGCAGCCTGGCTTTGGAAGGTAGGAAGGAAATTCAACATGAGGAAACTCCCTGTAAATGTCTACAATCTGGAGGAGACATGGGTAAATGCCCAGATGAGATCATATTTGTAATGTGCTTAGTACAGTTCCTGGCACATAGTAGGGGCTATATAAATACTTATTCCCCTTTCTTCCCCAATGATGAGGTAGGATGGTATCATGGAAAACACATTGGATTTAGAATTCACCAGACATGACTTTGAGCCCTGGCTTGGCCACCTGTGTGACCTTGAAAAAAAACCCACTTCTCTTCCCTGGATCTCTCTGAAATGAGGAGGTTTAACAAGATGGGGGGGGGGGTCTCAGTAAACTGCCTAAGGGCCAAATCTGCTGCCTGTTTTTGTAGAGCCTGAACTAAGAATGGTTTTTACATTTTTAATGACAATAAAGTTTTATTTAAAACTGTTAAAAATCATTCTTAGCTTGTGGGTCATTCGAAAAGACTGCTGTCAATTTTGGCCTGGTCCATAGTTTGCTGATCTCTGGACTCAAAAATCTCCCAGCTCCCTCCCAGCACTAAATCTCATGAAAATCACTTTGGGAATCCTTATTCAGTCGAATAATTTTATACAGACTAGCCAGGATCTATTCCTTTCTCCTGCCTTTTGACTCCATAACCTCACCCATAGTAGGGCCTCAAAAATATCTGTTGATTAATTGATTCTGCCCTCCTCAGTTGGCCATAGTGAAAAAGGGGGGGAAAAAGAGAAGGAAATGGCATGGTCATAATCACAATGACTAACATTTATATAGCGTTTACTATGTGCCAGACACCATGCTAAGCCCTTTTCCATTAAGGAGTCTCTTTCTGACTGATGCCATCCTTTGGCATCTTGGGTTGCAAGTCTTAAGTCATGAAGGAGAAACACAACGGATAATATCAAGTTGGAAAAGTGAAAAATCACTGATTATCTATAACACAAATCCAAAACTGACGTTCCCACAGATAAACATATTCTTTGGAGATGACTCCTGGAGCTAGGATCTCTAGGACAGTGGTTCAGAAGTGAACTCTCAGCCTCCTCCTCCTCCCAACTTTTCCCCTCCCTCCTGACCTGCCAAGAAACATCGGATTCGAGCGGTGCGGTTGGTGAGCAGACAAGGGTCATCGTGGAGACTGTCGAAGGGCAGGAGGGCCCGCCCATTGTCCTTGAACTGAGAGTTCACAGCCAACAGTCCTAGCTGATTGGAATTGTTCCGGAGGTGGCGAGCAAGGGGGTCCTCGCTGCCATACACCATGCTGCCATCCAGGAAGGAAGTGAGTGAGTTGATCTGGTTGCGGATGGTGATGTTGCCTTCTGTACAGGCTGGGCAGGAACGAAAGAAGGGGATGCAGTCACTCCTATTTCTGATCCGGGGGTCATTGGGTGGGATCTGATGAAAAGAAAGGCAGGGCTAGGCTGAGACTCCATCAGAGGCTACCCTCTCTCTGTCCCCAATTAATCAAGCAACAACCGACAAGTATTTATTAAGCAACCATTCTGTGCTGGGCACTGTGCTAGGCATGGAGATACAAAGACAAAAATGAAATAGTGCCTGCCCTCAAGGAGTTTACAATCTACCAAAAGTTACCATCTTGGTTGTTCAGTTTTTTACCTGTTCCCTCCAGGGAAAGGGGCCTTACTGACTTATCTATAGCTGGAAGGAAACACCCCTTTACCCACCCCCATCTCTTCTCCTTGTTCTGTATGCCTCCACACATAACCCTCTTCTTTAGCTGCTCAGAAGACCAGGGCAGGCCTTGAATGGATGGGGCAGAAGGAGGAAGTATAAGACCTAAAGGCCATTCTCTCCACCTCCAGTCAGGTCATCTCTCTAAGCTATGTCATGGCTCTGAGTTTCTCTAAATATATTTCCTTCTCAAGGGAAGAATGTAATAAGTAGGGAGATAGATAGAGGGAAGAGCAGAAAGGGCCCTCCATTAGTGGAGATGGGAAGTTCCTGAGGAGAGCAGCCCTTTGGAAACCTCTCTTCATTATCAGTGTCTCTTCTTCTCCCTTTCCTCTTTTTCCAAGAGGGAAGAAAAGAGATACAGAAAGCCATGTTGAATGGCACCAGGAAAAAGATATTTGGAATCAGGCAAACAGGTTTCAAATTCAGGCATTTACTCCCAATGTGACTTGGGGTAATTACTTAGACTCTACAAGACTCTGTTGCCTCATTTGTAAGTGTGGGATTTGGTCTAGATTAAGGATTCTGAACCATTTTTGTGTGTCATGGACCCCTCTGGCAGCCTGGTGAAGCTTATGGACCCCTTCTTGGAATAATATTTTTATATAATTGAAGGAAATGCTAAATTTCAACTGGAGGTTAATGAAAATCAAGATGTAAATTTTCTTCCCATCCAATTTCAAAGACCTCTTGTAGTTTATGCAGAGGATCCTTAACCTGTGGAGCCCAGGTTAAGAACTCCTGTTCTAGAAGGTCTTTAATATTCTTTCACAATCTACAAGCTTCCCATTTCCCAAGCCAGTACCTTGAGAGGGAAACAGGATGGCTGCTGCTCACAGGTGTGCTCACAGTTCTCAGTCATGGCAGGCTCAGGGGTGAGGTCCAAGTCGTGGTCAATGAACTGGCCCCACTGCATGAACATGAGAGCTCTCTCCTGGTCTTCTGTCAGCTCATTATTGGGGAAACGGACAATTTGGTTGGAGACTTCTCGGGCCTAGAGGTGAGGATGAAAGAAAGAGGGCAGAGGAGAGGAGGAAGGAGAGAGAAGATAGGGATGTTGTAGAAAAGAGAGAAAGGGTGAAGATATTAGTGTAGAGGACAGAGTTGGGGGACAGAAAGCAGGACAGATGGGGAATGGGAGGGTAAAGGAGTATTGGAATGAGAAGACGCAATGATAGGAGGCAAGCTATCCCATCTTTGACCTTCTGAAAGCCCCTCCGGACTCCCCATTCCCAGGCTCTGGAGGTCCCACCAGTATAAACAGGGGTCTCTCTCTGTAGAATGAGAGAGAAGCTGGGCACTAGGCTTGTCTAAACTTGGGCTCAGGGAATATGGAAATGAGGTTACTGGAGCTAATCTGTGGAAGACTCAGGGCCATATGACTCTCCATCACCCTACCCATCCAATTCTTACCAAAGGAACAGGGAAACCATTTCTCTTTGTCCCCTTTGTCCAGCCAAAGGGGAGGGAGACTCCATCCTCATACTCAGCAGGCAACCAGCGTACAAAGGCCCTGTTTGATGCTCCTAAGGTGGGTCTCCTCCTGGAATGTGAACAGAGACAGCTTAGGGAGGCTGAGCTAGAGAAGGAGGAATCTAGGGCAACCCAGTATTGGGTAGGACCTGGGGTGCTCCAGAGGAAGTGGTCACCCACTGTGGGAAGAGGGGAACAGGGGAGGGATAGGTCATCACTACAGGACGAGGTCTTGACTAGCAGGCTCTGGTCTCCCACCTGTTGTTGCATTTTCCTGTGATAGTACGGTACTTGTCCTTGTCATCACACTTGACCCCGACATGCTGGTAGGCACAGCCACTGGCTTTGGACAGTAGATCCAGTTGGGGAGGGGTCAGCACATCTGAAGTGATAGGGAACACAGCTGTGAAAAAGACTGGAGGCACTGGTCTACCTTCCCTGACCCCAATTCCTGCCTACACTCTCACCCTACAGCTCCCATGGACTTCTGGGAGGTAGGAATGAGGTCAGAACCCACAGCAACAAAGTCCTGGGAGGTCTGAGGTCAGTCAGGCTGCTTCAGGGAAATACCTGTGATGTTGAAGGGGCCCCGGTGCCATGGCCAAAACTTCTTTTTCAGTAGATTCAAGGCTACGTGCAGGTAATCAGCAGCTCTAGCTGCTGTCCGGGTCCCTGCCGTCGGCTGCCTGATAAAGGACATGAAGTCCCTGGTACTTGCTGTCCCACTCCTCATCTTCTCCTTAATTCTGCTCAAGGTAAAGGAAGAAGAGAGGGAGAACGTAGGGTGAAGAGGAAGAAGAACTGGAAGGAAGGGCCTCCCTGACTCCCCAACTCCCTGGGAGGGTGTTAATAAGATTATAGATTTAGTGCTAGTCAGGACTTTAGGGGTTATCCAGTGCAACTTCTTGATTTTTTGAGGAACCAGACCCAGAGAAATTAAGGGACTTGTACAAGGTCTTACAAGCATACATGCAGGAAGTAACAAAGTTAAGATTTGAACCCAGATCCTTTGAGTCCTAATCAGACACTTTTTACTGCACCTGGTTGCTTCCCCCTAAATAGGTCCTTAGATCATTAGGTGGAAACTTCTCTGAGATCTTTGCAAACAAGATTGGACCTTCATCCAACTAGGCTAGGGGACATTATGCACTGAGGCAGAGGATAACCCAAGAGAGATCCTGTACCCCAACTCTCTGCCCCCACACATTTATGATTCAGAAAAACAGACCTCTAACTAGACTCTGGCCTTGGAACCTTCCTGCCTTCAGCAGCACCCCCCCCCCCACAAGACACTCTTACAGGGGTACAGTCCCACCTTTCTCGCCTCTCTTTGTAGGCTTTGTCCACCAGTTTCTTGGCCTCCTCCATGCTGCTCAGCACCACAGAGTCATCCACCTCCCTAGGGTTGGCTGCCCAGATAGCCAGAGGGAAAAGGGAATCAGGCCACATATCTAGCCCTGTCCAAGAAATGCCATCACCCCACACCTCTGCCCCAGTCTGGGGATTTGGCTCTCTGCTTCTGCTTGGAACCCCATCACCCTCTCTCCCTACCCTAAAAAACCCTAGAGAAGGTGAAAGTCCTTGAGGTCTCTGACTGGCCCCCTTCCCTCCTTAAGGCACCTCAGCCTGATACCTTCTTCCCCTCTCCCTCCTTACTGAATCCTTCCCCCCAATTCTGTCAGTTACCAGAGGAGGTGCCCAACAACAATGGGGGCAGGATCAATGCAATCAGGAACCCAGTGAGGGGCAGCAACAGCTTCATCTCTGTAAGAAACACCCCCATCCCACCCCCACAGGCTGGATTAGAAACCTCACGTGGAGCCAAGGAAGCATAAGGCTTAAGAGCCAGAGGACAGCTGAGAGATCCTCTAGTCTAATCAACCTCTCCCAACCCCCAACCCTGGCCCCATTTTACAGAATCAGAAAATGAGGCCCAGAGGGGGAAGTGACAACCAATTCCCCAACTTTTTAGTAGCATAACCAAGACTAGAACCTAGCTCCTGCCCTCCACTGGGTGGGAACCGCCTACATTTTAGCCTATATAAAGACAGGCTTTAAGGTTTACATGCTTTACAAACTTACAAACTTTAAGGTTTGCAAAACACGTGGCATCTCATTTGATCTTCATACAGTTCCATGAATTGGGTGCTACTATCATGCCCGTTTTGAGGATGAGCAAATTGAGGCTCAGAGAATTTGTGACTCGCCCAAGGGCACAGAGCTAGAAGACCTCTAAGGCAGGATTTGAACCTAGATCTTCCTGATGTCAAAGCCAGAACATTATCCCCTACAACAGGTTGACTCTGGATCTTCTTCCTCCAGCCTGTCCTTGAGATCAGGAGCCCAAGAACTCACCTCTCATCTTTTGCTCTCCTCCTCTTCCATCCTAAGGAGGCTAGGAGAGAGGCTTTTATGTCCTCAGACAGGAGATGGGGAGGATGGAGATCTTGGGTAGAGTCTGAGGTAGCCCCTCCTCTTGGGGTGGAGCTGCAAGCTCCCCCTTTCCTGTTTTCTGAGAGCTGTGAGTCTGTCCCAGCTCCTCACCACCCCCGGCGATGCTGCTTCCTGATCAGGGTCTCCTTGCACATGCCCATCTCTGTTCTGTGTCACTCCTCTCCTCACGCCACACCTGAAGCTCCCATTCATTGCCTCAGTCAGGAATTTCTGACTCTCACTCAGACACCTCCTAGGAACCCCCTTCCAGCTACAGGCTACCAGCCTTGGTAGTTGGAAGGACATGGGAGCTGGGGGTGGGGAACTGAGCCTTGTTCCCCCTGCCCCCTTGCACAGAACATATATGGTTGCTTCAGTTTACAAGGGCCCCCAGACATCTGGAGGTGACTCCCCCCTCCCAATAACAGAACTCTAGCCTCAGCCACCTAATCAACCACACCTGGGGGCTCTTCCCCCTAAGCCCTTCCCTGTGAGCAGGGCAAAGTTCAGATTTCCTGGAGTCCCCCTGGGGACTAGAACAGCTCCACCCCTGAAAACAAGACCTCTACTAGTGTGATGGATGAGAGGCCTTCTGAGTAGAAGTCCTGGGTGCAGTAATAGGGGGGTAGGGAAGGCAGTTGCGAGGTCTATTGAATCAGAGAATTACATTGGAAGGACCTCATCTAACAAATTACTTTGTCATTCATGACTTGGATTTGTCAAAATAAAATTTATCAAAAGTGAAGAAGGAATTTTAGAGATTACCCACCCCCTCATTTTTACAGGTGAGGAAACTGAGTCTCAGAGAAAGAAACTAACTTGCCCATGATCACATAGGAAGTAAGGATTTGAACCCACTGCCTTTGGCTCAAAATCTGGTGTTATTCCCTCTATACCATGTAGGCTACATCATCCCTCTTTCCTACCCTCCTCCTACTCCCCTAACCCCTCACATCTGCCCATCTTTCCCCAAAATGGTTACTGGCCAGTCTCATTCATACCAATGCCATAGTCTTCCTTGGCCCTGGTTCCCTCCAACCCCTTCCTCTCAATCTCCTCAACCCTGAAACCATTCCTTTCCATGCCCAAGCTCTCAAACCATGAAATATGGATGGGTTTGTGAGAGGGCACAGACTGGCAGAGACCTGGGTTCCATGAAAAACTTCTCTGTGTCTGGGCAAGGATCCCACCCAAAAACCCTAACCAAAGGAGTCCCCTACCCTGCTGCTCCTGCTCCAAAGATGGCAGCTCTCCCTCCTCAGCTGGGGAGGAGGACAGCATATCATCAGAAGGGTAGAAACATGAAGGGCAGAGACTGAAGGAGGATGTAGGGAGACTCTGTGCCCTAAGATCCCTCCCAAAAAGCAAGGCACAGGGTGGAAAGAGTGGCTCTAGAGTCCGAGACATTGAGTTCAAATCTCACTTGACATTCAGTACTTCGAACAAGTCATTTAACATCCCTGGGCCTCAACTATCAAAAGAGGCAAACTAGATGGCCTCAGAGGTCCCTCACAGTTCTGGATCTGTGACCCTATTACCCAGGCCAAGAGCTCTTTCTAATCTTCAAGGGAGTGGAAATGTTGGGCATTGATATGAGGAGGGAGGGATCCAGAATTGTGTCCTCCTCATTCCTTCCAAAACTCATGGTTCAACCTAACCCCACAACAGCATGGGCTCCCTGTAATGACAGCCACACTGGCATACCCAGGACGGCTGCTAGTGTAGCTTCTTTTATCTGCTTTACTAGGAAAGACAGCTGTTTCATGTGTCAACAATCTTCTTTAATTACATAAAATATAGACAGAGAAAATACGGACCGACAGACAAGGCCTGAATCAAAGCAATATTGCTATATACTTTACATCCACCACTGAATCGAGAGCCTTTACCTCTGAGCAGTTGGGGAGCTCTGAACATACAGCCACTCAGAGTCTCAACTAGAGAATCATAAGATCCTTCTCTTAAACAAGCCTCCCAAAGCAAAAGCTCATCTCTCAGAATAGATACTCTTTTGGTTAATAGGCTCACAGCCAGAAGGCATCACAATCCTTCTGATTCCGTGCCTAATTAGCTTAGTACCCAAAGGTGTGGAAGCCTTCCTATAAGCAAGCTTCCCCTAAGCAAGCTTCCCTTAATGGGCTCCACCTGAGGCCTATTAATGGGTGGGGAAGATCTTATTCCCCATTAGCCTTACATTCCCCTAAGCAAAAGTCTCTTAACCTCTCTGGGACTCAGTTTCTACATATGAAAAATTAAACAGTTGTACTCCTTCCCTAGCTCAGCCCCCATAAGCTGCCTCCATCACCATTCCAGAAGGAGACCCAACAGGGATCTAACAGGACCTGTGTATGCTGGTTACGTGCTGAGTATGAGGACAGTGCATCTCTCCCCTTCAGATAGACAAAATGGACAAAGAGAAATGGCTTCTCTGTTCCTCTGGTAAGAATGGTGTAGGAAGGGTGATGAAGATGTCACCCAGCTTTGGGTCTCTTGGGGACTGGCCCCAATACCCTGATCTCCATCTGCTCAGCTCTTCTCCACGAGGTTGCTGTCCAACCTCTTCGTATGGTATACTGGGCTATAGGACCATGCCTCATGAAGTTCGGGATGAGGGACAGAGGCACTGTGTCTCCCTGCAACCTTTCGCTACAGGTGAAATCAGATTACAGTGAGCCTCTGGGTAGCTCTGAATGGGAAAGGACAGTGTGCAGCCTAGAATGGGGGTGGAGGGGAAGAAAGAGGAGCCAGCTAATCTGCCCTGCTCATGGTAGTGATGTGCATAAGGGGAATTGATGGGATAATTTATGTATTTCTCATATACTTCTTAGCACCAGGCAGAGAAGCAACCATCACAACCTGGCTCTTTGCCCACTACTCCCCTTCATATACTACATTCCCAATTGACGTTTACACATCACTTTCTATCTCCTACCTTCATGTCTTTGCACAGGCTGTTCCGCCTGCCTGGAATGCCCTCCTTCCTTATCTTTGCTTCTTGAAATCTCTACCTTTCTTCAAAGCTCAGTTCAAACTTTTACGCAAGGTCTCCCTTGAGTCTCCCCATCTGCCAGTGCCATCTCTAATTTACTTTGTATCTACTCACCTGTGTACATGTTGCCCACTGTCTCCCAACTCACACCCAGGAATGTAGTATGCTCTTTGAGAGCAAAGACTGTCTTTATATCCCCAGAGTCTAGCACATAGTAGGATCACAGAACTCCAGCTTCAAGGTCACCTAGTCCAACCTCCTTACTTTACAGATGAGGAAACTGAGGCCTAGAGAGGTTAAATGACTTTCCTCAGGTCATACAGGTAATCAATGACAGAATTGAGATTTGAACCCAGGTCTTCTGATTTCAGAGCCAGGGTTCTTTCTACTACCACACTGTGAGCACACAGGTGCTTAGTAAATGCTTGTGGAACCTCCTTCTCTCTGAGTTCTTTTGGGGACACTTCGAATGTCTGCTTCCTAAAGCAGTGTGCTCCCCTCCAAAATGTGGGGGAGCAGGACCTATTTAATTCATCATATCCTAAGGATAGCAGGGAGTGCAGAAGAGCTGGACTCCTAGAGTAGGGATCTGCCCTTTCATGCCTCAGCCTGGCCAAACTTTCCATATGAGCTAATAAGGCAGGAAGTCTGGCATGAGACGGTTAGGCACCCGCAGGAAGGGATCTGGGGCCTGGGGGTTTCAAGGACTACCCTGGACTTCCTCTCTCCTTCTCTACCCCGTCCTGCCCCACCCACCCCAGCTTTCTGGGATAAGGCAGACCATCTCAGCATGAGAGTGGATTTTCAGGAACCTGCCAGGAGTATAACAAATGCTGATTGTGGTGATCAGTGAGCAATAGCTTTCATGTGCAAGGACTTCATACTTTACAAAGCTCAGCCACATTCATTAAAACCTTTGAAACAGGACCACAGTCCTGTCAGATAATAAAGTATTGTGATCTTCATTTTACAGGTAAGGAAACTGAGGCTCAGAAAAAAATAAGTGATTTGACAGAGACCACGCAGCTTGTAGGTGAAGCCAGGATAGAAACTCAGGTCTTCTGAACTCCAGTTCTAATGCATGTTGTGAGCTGCCCTTCAGAAACAAGGGAGATTTTAAATTATAGGGGGAAGGATTTAACTTAGAGTTGAGGAGGAACTTCCTTTCAAGAACGAGACTCAGAAAAGGAAGAGAAGAAATAATAGGAAGAGAATCTTCCCCCCGCCCATGAAAGCCTTAAGAACAGAATGATCACTGCCTAGCCCAAGCAGGGATAGGGAGAAGCCACCTGTATGGAGGCGAGAAAATGGCACTGTGGCTAGTGCAGAAAGACCCAGAGTGAGGAGACAACTTAACAACTCTCTCAGGCCTTGAAAGAACAGGAAACTTGACCCTTCCCGGTGTTCCCCAAACTGTTAGTTTATCCATCTATTCTCCTGCCTCCATCAACTAAATGACAGTTATGCACACATGCACACGCGCGCGCACACACACACACACACACACACACACACAAACTGCTTTCCTCCCCCCATCTCTCCTGTCATGGTTACTCCAGTAGCCTCAACTGTCTGGTCACAAAATTGAGAAAGGGTAGTGAAGAAAATAAGGCACATATGACAATACCCAGCAGGCCTTTGTGATACGCCAAAACCTCCCTATGAACAGATTGTGATACAGTGGGCTAGGAATCAAGTTTTCTCATCCTAGCTTTACCTCTGACTTATTCTGTGACTTTGGATAAGTCAGAATGAGAGGGAACTCTAAAATGGCCTCTTCCAATTCTGAATTCTTCACTTCAACAATTAAGAATGTATAATGTACGCAGTATTGAAGATACAAAGATGAAAACGGCATAATCCTTACCCTCAGAGAGCTTACAGTTTAACAACAGGGGTAACACATAATTTATCCATAGTATCAGTTTAGATCTATACTTTAAAACGATGATACAAGAGAGTAAGTGTTAAGTATAAAGAAGTGATCCAAGAAAAGCGGATAGTCGGCATTGTTTATTGACTTAGTTTTTCCTCTGAGGATCATGGGCTGAACTTTGTTGAGAGGGCATTATCTCATTAAGAAGATACCAACACAATGCACCCGGAGGACTTCAACATCTATAGGGAATCCCTTTTCCATTTGAACTCTATACTGAAAAGTCTAGCACTGAAGAGTGTACATGATAGCAGAGTACTTTCTTATTTTTAAAAAATGTAATAAACATTTATTAAGTGCCTATGATATGCCAGGCACTGTGCTACATGCTTTACAAATATCATCTCATTTTATCCCTACAACAACCCTGGGATTTCAGCCCTATTATGGCACCCGTTTTACAGATGAGGAAAGTGAAGTAGGCAGATGTTAAGTGACATGCCCAGGGTCACACCACTTACAAGTGTCTGAGGTCAGATTTAAAGTCAAGTCTTCCTGGCTCCAAGTCCACCGTACCACCTAGCTGCCGAGCTGTTGGGTGTGTCATTGTGTTTTGTGTCTTGCTTGATATCGATGATCAGAAGATCCCCTAATAAATTATCTTTGTTGTTGAATCCATCAAGGCATCTCATATTGTTTAACATATACCTGGAAAATATCTTGTTGGAGGAGATCCTCTCCTGAGTCAAATGCTTTTTTATAATGAACAAAGAATTCAACAGTGGGATATTATATTCTCTGCATCTTTCTGTTGATTGTGTAGCTGGAGATACAGTAGAAGACTGTTTGTGAAATCCTACCTATTTCATCAAATATAGGAGGGTATACTCCAAGAATCAATGAAAAAAATGTAAAGGAAGGTGGCCTAGCAGTACCAGGTCTCAAATTGTATTACAAAGCAGAAATCATGAAAACAATTTGGTACCAACTAAGAAACACAATGGTGGATCAGTGGAATAGATTAGGTACACAATACGCAGTATTAAATGACTGTAGTAATCTAGTGTTTGAGAAACCCAAAAATCAAAGTTTTGAGGACAAGAAATCACTGTTTGACGAAAATTGCTGGGGAAACTGGAAAGTGTTTTGACAGAAACTAGGTATAAACCCTCTCACGCCACATGCCAAGATAAGGTCAAAATGGGTATATGATTTAGACATTAAGTGGGGATATCATAAACAAATCAGGGGAACATGGAAAATTTTACCTGTCAGGTCTATGAATAAGGGAAGAATTTATGACCAAACAAAAGATAGAATCACAAGAAGTAAAATGGATAGTTTTGGTTACATTAAATTTAAAAGGTTTTGCACAAACAAAACCAATGTCATCAAGATTAGAAGAAAAGGGAGAAGCTGGGAAATAATTTTACAGCAAGTTTCTCTGACAAAGGCCTCATTTCTCAAGTATATAAAGAACTGAGTCAAATTTATAAGAATACAAGCCATTCCCCAACTGATAAATGGTCAAAGGATCTGATCAAGAAATGTTCAGAAGAAATCAAAACTGTCTATAGTCATACAAAAAAAGTTCTAAATCACTAGTAATTAGAGAAATGCAAATTAAAACAACTCTGAGGAATCACCTCACCCCTATCAGATTGGCTAATATGACAGAAAGGAAAAATGACATGTTGGAAAGGATGCAGAAAAAACAGGTATATTAATGCACTGTTGGTAAAGTTGTGACCTGATCCAACCACTCTGGAGAGCAATTTGGAACTATGGCCAAAGAGCTATTCAATTTTTTTAATTTAAAAAAGCTATACTCTTTGAACCAACAATACCTTACTAGGTCTGTATCCCAAAGAGATCAAAGAAAAAGGAAAAGGACCTATATGTATAAAAGTATTTGTAGCACTTCTTTTTTGTGGTAGCAAAAAATTACTAATTACCTATCAATTGGGGAAAGGCTAAACAAGTTGTGGCATATGATTGTGATGAATACTATTATGCTATAAGAAATGGTGAACAGGACAGTTTCAGGAAAAATCTAGGAAGATTTTTATGAATTGATACAAAATGAAGTAAGCAGAGCCAGGAGAAGTACACAGAACATATAGAAACAGCAATATTATAACAAAGATCAATTGTGAATGACTTAGCTGTTCTGATTAATACAATCATACAAGACAATTCCAAAGGACTTATGATGAAAAATGCTATTCATCTCTGGACAGAGGACTAATGGAGTCTGAGTGCAGATTGAAGTATTTTTTCCACTTTATTTTTCTTGCTTTTTTTGCAACATAGCTAATATGGAAATATGTTTTGCATTATTTCACATATATAATTGATACCATATTTCCTGCCTTTTCAGTGGGTGGGAGAGGGGTGGGAGGAGAGGAGAGAATTAAAAAAAAAAATTTAATGAATGTTTAAAAATGATAAATTATTTTTAAAAAACAAAATATGCTCCCTAAAACCTATGTAGATCATTCTTATAAATATTTTATAGAGATGAAGAAGTAGCAATCTGAGGTTAGTATTTATTGATGTCTTTTTGATTGCCTATCTATATCTATGATTCTGAATATTTAATATCTTGCCGTTTCCATAAATAGAGAGATAGATAGATAGAGATAGGTAGAGATAGATAGAGAGATAGAGAAATATAGAGATAGATAGATATAGAGATAGAGATGGGGAGAGGAGAGAGAGGGGGGGGAGGGGGAGAGAGAGAGAGAATCTCCCTCTGCTTTCAAGATTGTGGCTTGGCATTGACCAGGTTCAGTCTTGAAGGCTTCTCAAATAGTTATCTCTGTGGCTCATGTGCTGTTGTGGGGTTTCCCCTGGGAACATCAGAACGTGGATTATTCTGTAACCAATCAAAACTTCTTCTACTCATCTGATCTTCTATTAGTCTTGATCTGGTCCCGGTGTTCTCTCCATCTTCATCTTCCCACTTTCTCATATAGCATACTGGGGACTGAGATATTAGAATTCAAATGTAATGTCTCTACTGTCAACAATGGAGAAAAGAGCTTGTTATAGAAATTCTCACTGATTTGTTCCATTTTTAATCTATTTGTTGTTCTCTTTCCTTTTTCACCTTTAAATGCTTTGGAGATAATGTGGCTTAATTGTGTCTTACACCAAGCATTCTTCACTCCATTTGTGGTGGTTGTTGTTGTTTTATAATGAGGTGATTCTGCTCAAAATCTTACACTCTCCTGGTCTGTAGGATTTTGAAAATTAGTCTATAGGCTAAATTGATATTGCCTATGGTTGCCAGGCGTCTCCATTTGTGGAGAGCAAGTATTTGCTAGCTGAGGTTTTTTGGTCTCCTCCCTGTGGCAGTTGCTTTACATGTATCAAACCATCCTAGGAATCAGTGTTTGTCCATGGTGGTATCCTTCTTTATCTAGTCCTTGGTGTCCACAGTTTCTTTTTTAAATTCAATTTTGTTTTATTTTCAATTGCAAATTCTCTTCCTCCCTCCACCCCCTCCTTGACCCATTGAGAAGGTAAGAAATATAATGCCCATTATACATTTGGAGTCATGCAAAACATAGTTCTATATTAGCCATATTCTGGGGTGGGGGGAGACAAAAGAAGGAAAGAGGAAAAATACGCTTCAATCTGCATTCTGAGTCCATCAGCTATCTGTAGATGTATAGTACATTTCATCATGAGTCTTTTGGAATTGTAGTCAATAATTGTGATGATCAGAGTTACTAAGTCTTTGATTATCTTTGCAATATTGCTCCTTACTATGTAGATTGTTCTCCTGATTCTGCTCACGTTACTCAGTATCAGTTCATATAGGTCTTCCTAGGTTTTTTCTGAAGCCATCACCTTCACCATTTCTTTTAGTACAATCATATTCCATCACATTCATATATCACAATTTGTTCAGCCGTTCCCTAATTGATGGGCATCCCCTCAATTTCCAATTTTTTGCCGCCACAAAAAGAGCTGCTATGAATATTTTTGTACATATGGGTCCTTTTCCTTTTTTAAAAAAATCTCTTTGGAGTACAGACCTAGTAATGATATTGCTAGGTCAAATGGTATGTACAGTTTTATAGCCTCTTAGGCATAGTTCCAGATTTTTCTTCAGAATGTTTAAACTGGCTCACAGATCTATCAACAGTGTATTAGCATACCTATTTTTCCAACACTGCCCCCACACCCAACACTTATTTTCCTATTCTGTCATGTTAGCCAATCTTATGGGTATGAAGTGATACCTCAGGATTGTTTAAATTCATATTTTTCATGACGATTGATAGTTTTGATTTCTTCTTCTGAAAACTGCCTGTTCATATCCTTTGACCACTTATCAATTAGTGAGTAGCTCTTATTCCTATAAATTTGGTTTAGTTCCTTATATATTTAAGAAATTAGACTTTTATCGGAGAAACTTGCTGCAAAGATCCTCCACCTCTCCCCACCCCAGTTTCCTGCTTTTCTTCCAATTTTGGATTCATTGGTTTTGTTTGTGCAAAAACTTTATAATTTTATGTAATCAAAAATTATCCATTTTACCTGTGGTGAACCTTTCTGTCTCTTGTTTGCTTGTAAATTCTTCCCCTATTTATAGATCTGACAGGGAATTTCTTCCATGCTTCATTATTTTGCTTATGACATCCTCTGTAATGTTTAAATCATGTTCCCAGTTTGATGTTATCTTGGTATACAGCTTGAGATGTTGGAATATGCCTAATTTCTGCCAGACTTCTTTCTAGTTTTCCCAGCAGTTTTTGTCAAATAGTAAGTTCTTGTCCCAGTAGCTGAGATCTTTGGGCTTTTCACACACAAGGTTATATGTTCATTTGCTTCTGTATATTGTGTATTTAACTGGTCCTATTGATCATCCACTCTTTTTCTTATCAGTACCAAATTGTTTTGATGATTTCAGCTTTGTAGTATAGTTTGAGATCTGGTGCTTCTAGGCCCCCTTCCTTCACATTTTTTTAAATTGATTTCCTCATTATTCTTGACCTATTATTCCTCCAGATTAATTTTACTATTATTTTTCTAGTTCTATGAAAGCACTCTTGGGTAGTTTTATTGGTATGGCACTGAATAAGTAAATTAATTTAAATTATGTTGTCATTTTTTATCACGTTGGCTTGGCCTAACCAAAAGCAATGAATATTTCTCTCCAATTACTTAGATCTATCTTTATTCGATTGAGGAGTGTTTGTAGTTGTGTTCATATTCTTCTTGTGTATGTCTTGGCAGGTACAGTCTCAAGTATTTTTTACTGTCTGAAGTTATTTTAAATGGAATTTCTCTCTTTCTCTTCCTGATGGGTTTCATTGGTAATATATAGATATGCTGATGATTTGTGTGGCTTTACTTTATATCCTGCAACTTTGCTGAAGTTGTTCATTGTTTCAATGAGTTTTTTAGTTAACTCTCTAGGGTTTGCTAAATAAACCATCATATTATCTGCAAAAGGTGATAGTTTTGTTTCTTATTGCCCAAACCCATTCTTTCAATTTCTTTTTCTTGTTTTATTGCTATAGCTACCATTTCTAGGACAATATTCCTCTGACCTTATTGGAAAGGCTTCTAGTTTATCCTGACTACAGATAATATTATCCTTTATTTTAGATATACGTTACTTGTATACTACTTTTAAGAAAAGCTCCATTCATTCCTGTGTTTTTAGTGTTTTTAATGGGAATGGATCATGTATTTTGTCAAAAGCCTTTTCTGGATCTAATGAAATAATCATATGATTTTTTGTTGTTTTTGTTACACATATGATCAATTATGCTTTGAATTTTCCTAATATTGAACCAGTCCTGCCTTCTTGGTATAAATCCAGCCTTGTCATAGTATATAATCTTTGTGACATGTTGCTGCAATCTCCTTGATAGTATTTTATTTAAAATGTTTGCATCAGTACTCAGTAGGGAAAGTGGTCTCTAGTTTTCTTTGTGTGTTTTGGCTTTCCCTGGGTATCAAAACCATAATTGTGTCATAGAAGAAATTTGGTATTTACCTGGTTGTTACTTTTTCAAACAACTTATATAGTATTGGAATTAATTGTTCTTCAAGTGTTTGGTAGAATTTGCTAGTAAATCTATCTCGTCCTAAGTGGTGGTGGTAGTCGTGTTTTTCTGAGAGAGCTAATTTATGGCTTTTTCAATTTCTTTTTCTAAGATAGGGTTATTTAACTATTTTGTTCTCTCTTCTGTTAATGTAGACAATTTATATTTTTATAAATATTCATCCATTTCATTTAGAATGCCAATTTTATCAGCATATGGCAGGGCAAAATATCTCCTAATAATTGCTTTTATTTCATCTTTATTGTTATATATTCACCCTTTTCATTTTTGATACTGGTAATTATTCTTTCTTTTTTAAGCAAATCATCCAATGGTTTGTTTATGTTATTGGGTTTTTTTTAAATAAAACCAGCTGCTAATTTTTTTTAATTAATCCCTCCTTTGATTTGTAATATTTCTATTTTGGTGTTTGTTTTTTTTTTAATTTGTTGTTTTCCTAGTTTTTTTTAGTTGCATGCTCAATTCACTATCTGCTCTTTTATTGATATAAGCATTTAGAGATATACATTCTCCCCCAAGTACTGCTTTGGCTTCATCCTACAAATGTTGCTATATGGTCTCATTGTTGTCATTCTCTTTAATGAAATTATTTTTTCTAAGATTTGTTCTTTGACCTATTCATTCTTTAGGATTAACTCTTTTAGTTTTCAATAAATTTTTAATCAACACTTCAAAGGCCCTTTATTGAATATAATTTTTATTACGTTATGGCCAGAAAAAGATGCATTCAATATTTCTGCTTTTCTGCATTAGTTTGTAAGGTTTTTATGCCCTAAGACATGGTAAATTTTTGTGAAGGTTCCATACACAGCTGAGCAATAGACATACTTATTTCTATTCCCATTCAATATTCTGCAGAAGTCTATGATCTCTAACTTTTCTAATAATTCTACTCAACTCCTAAACTTTTTTCAATAGTTTCTTTGACTAGGTCAGGTTGGAGTGGGTGTAATTGCCCACAATAATGTATCTTTTCTTTTGAATCCACAGTAGTAGATGTAATAACAATAGCAAAACTTTGTTTAATGCTTTGAGGTTGGCAAATATTATCTCATTTGATCCAGACAACCTTGTAGGTGCTATTTTTATTCCCATTTTACAGATGAGAAAACTGAGGCATATAGCAATTAAGTGGCTTGCCCAAGATTGCATAGCTACTGTCTAAAAAAGGATTGGAACTCAGATCTTCCTGATCCCAAGTCCACATTTTATCTGTGAGTCAACTAGCTACCTCCATAAGCCAATGGAATCACAGGTCTGATCCAAAAAGAATCTGTTTCATAGGTCACATGACCAAAAAATTAATCATTTAAAGGACCTCTCTCTGGTCTTGGGAAGGCTCATGGAAGGATGAAGAGAGAATTTCTTCATCTTCCTTCTCTGAAAATTGTACTTTGAACCTAATGCTGAGCGCTCTCTCTCTCTCTCTCTCTCTCTCTCTCTCTCTCTCTCTCTCTCTCTGTATATGTATATATATATATATATATATATATATATATTTATATATATACACATACCATTAACTAGTAAATATTCCTCAACAATCTCTGAAGTTGCTGAGCTTCATTTAGGTGGACATTCTTTGGATGGCAACCACAGTCTGTTGTCAGGACCATACATTTCTAGCTTAGTAGAACCTGCTCTCCCACTGGAAGAGACTTCCAGAATCCAGAGTTCTGGAATTTGCAGTTTCATTACTTCCTTTCAGAGTGTGTCATGGCAGGGCAAGAAGGAGAGGACAAAGTTTATCTGGTAATGACAGCAGTGCCAGGAGAGCAAGGAACAGATAATTAGTCGTTAGGAGCAATGAAGTTTAGAACATAATGAAGCTAGGCATGGTTTGTGCACCTGTAATCATCCCTGCTCAGGGAGGCTGAAGTTGGTGGACTACCTGAGCTTGAAAGCTACAACGAGCCTAAAGCAAATAAGGTGGCTGCACTAAACTGTCACAAATATGGTGAGCCCCAATATAGACAGCAGGGATCCACCAGGCTACCTAAGGAGGAGTAAACTAACCCAGGCTGGAAATAAGCAGGTCAAATCAGTCATCAGTGAGATCAGGGCTGTGGGTACCTGCTATACTGCCAACCTGGATGAGACAGAGACTCAGATTCCAGAAAATCAAAAAGAAAACAATGGAAACCCTGGAAAACTGACTCAGGTCTATGAAGCCTAAGGCTTGGAATTATTAGCTCTTTCATTGCATTCCTCTTTCCTACATATATTTTTCCAGTCAGGATCTTAGATCTGGAGTTGGAAGGCACTTCAGAGGCCACATAGTCCAACTCTCCTATTACCAGTGAGGAAACCAAGTCTCAAGGATCTTGAGTGATTCGCCCAAAGTGACACAGATGGTGAGTCAAACATGGGATTAGTAGTCCTCTGACTTCTGAGCCAGGTTTCCTTCTAGTAAAGACTTAACTCCTTCCCCCCCCCCCCAGGATAACATGACTTCTGGATGGCAATACTGGGATTTCTAGAGTCATTTTCCACCAGAGCAACCCTACTTCAGTTGAGGGACCTGAAATTAGCCAGCACCATGCTGACCCAGTCCTCCTTCCTTCCTCCCCCCTCACAGATGCCAGCCCATCTGCCTTTTGGGCTAACAGCCTTCACTAAAGGTGATTTCAACACAGTGAGTCTTTCCAAATCCACTCTGGAGAAGAGTTCAGTTAGGATTACACACAGCTTCCTGAGGGGATTTCATGTGCCTGGAGGATGGGGGAGCAAGGGTTACAGCTGAGCCCACCACTGCTATGGAGGAAGGGAACAGAAAGGGCCATCGAGGTTCCAGCTTTACTCATCTTCCTCCTCTCTCTTCCCTACCCCCTGCTTTCTCAATACCTCTCACCTTGCCCCAAGTTATCTTGCTAGACTTTGCGGAAAGAATAGGGGATAAGGTGTTAGAAGACCTGAACTCATGGGAAAAGGACAGACATGTACAAAAATAATTATAGCAGCTCTTTTTGTGGTGGCCAAGAACTGAAAAACTGAGGGGATGCCCATCAATTGGGGAATGGCTGAACAAGTTGTGGTATATAAATGTAATGGAATACTATTGCGCTGTAAGAAATGATGAGCAGGCAGACTTCAGAAAAACCTGGAAAGACTTGAATGAACTGATACTGAGTGAAGTGAGCAGAACCAGGAGGGCATTGTACACAGTAACAGCCACAGTGTGCCATGACTGATTTTGATAGACTTAGCCCTTCTCAGTAATGCAAGGACCTAAAACAATTCCAAAGGACTCATGATGGAAAATACCATCCACATCCGGAGAAAGAACCATGGAGTCTGAATGCAGAGTGAAGCAGACTATTTTCTTTTTTTGTATTGTTTTTTCTTTCTCATGGTTTCTCCCATTCATCATAATTCTTCTATGCAACATGACTAATGTGAAAATGTGTTTAACAGGAATGTATGTGCAGAGCCCATATCAGATTGCATGCCATCATGCAGGAGGAGGGGGCGAAAATTTAAAACTTACAGATGTGAATGTTGAAAACTAAAAATAAACAAATTTATTCATTTTTTTAAAAAAACCTGAACTCAAATTCCAGCTCTGTGACCCTAAGCCAGTCACTTCACTTATATGTGGTTCAGTTTCCTCATCTATAAAATAACGGCTTGGAAAATTATTACAGTAATGAAAATAGGGGAAAGCAACATCATCATCATCATCAACAAACACATGTAACACAGCATTGTGCAATTATTATGGCCGAGTCTGGCCCAAGAGAACAGATAAAAAATGTACTGTCCTCCCTTATTTGCAGAGCTGGTGGAAGCTATGGATATGGAACATTACATGCACCATCAGACTCTTTTGATGGGTTGGTTAGCTTTGCTGAACTGCTTTTTTCTTCTCTTTCGTTTTTATTCTTTGATATAAAAGATAGCTCTCTGGGAAGGGATATATTTGGAAATGGTGGGGGGGAAGAAATGATGATGTAAGAACAAAAGATATCAAAGAGAATTTTAAAAATAAATTTAAAAGTGAAAGTTAAGTGGCTGGACTAGTTTGGGGTTCTTAAATTTGTGTCCTGGACCCCCCTTAGCAAAATCTATGGACTCCCCTGAAGAATGTTTTAAAATAATTTAAGGAAATGCTAAATTTTAAAGGTTAGTGAAAATAAAGATGTAATTTCCACCACCACACCAAGTTCACTGACCCCATGAAACCTGTCCACAGACTCCCAAGGATCTCAAGTTAAGAATCCTTAATTTCTTCCATTTCTAAGCCCTATGAACCCAAGGACATCAACAAGTCATCTTGTCTCATCCACAGACCCACCGCTTGACCCCATGAGTATCTTTCCCAGTCACCTTTCTGTAGCCTGGTTGTAATGCCACCCTCACCCCAAGAACAAGTCATGGAACTGAATGGAGGGTGGGAGGGAACTTACCTAAGAGAAAGGACCCAAGTGAAAAAACTTCCCATTCGTCCCCTTCCAGGATTCCAAAGAAAATGATTCAGTTCTTTCAGACAGACCCAGGACAACAAGGTTCAGAGTCTAGATGCCTGGAGTTTGAACTCCCTGATCCAACTTAAATACTTCAAGGGACTTCGATTTTGTCAAAGTAAGGAATCCCTCCAACACCTCAGATTACAATTCAGCAGGTCTCTTCAAGAGTTGTGTGATGGAGAAATACAGGGGGAATTGTAAGCAATATGAAATCAAATAATACCAACAAAGTCTATTTTTTTAGAATAGCTGTGGCTGAAAAGTTCATTGTCCTATAGCCAACCTGGTGATGAGAACTGCTCAGAACTTAACTAGAGTTAGTCCTCGGGTAGTGGGCCCACCATCTGTCTGAGGGCTATAGTCTAGGCCTTTCCAGCTTGGGAGGACCAGCTAAGACTTGTGTTCTACTGCATAGCCATCAAGAACCCAAGATTGCTTCCATGTGACTCCAAAGAAAGACTTCAGGAAAAGTCAAAGTCAACCAACTTGAGGAGGATAAATTCTCCATTCCCCTCCCCAAGCTGAATCTGGTAAAGGTTTTGTGAAAATAGACTTTATTATAATAAAATGTCTTTTTAAACAATTTCATACACAAACACACTCACCCCTTACTGTGACCCAGGGACAGCTTGGGGTAGTGGAGGTGGGCATGGAGGTGATCGATCAACCAACCTCCCAACACATGTGAGGAAGCATGCAGAGAGGCCCACCTGGCTGTCTGGGGTCAAATGGAAGAAGGGATGGAACACTATGGGGTTGGAGGGATGGAGGGAATGGGACCCCTGTTGCGTTCTAAACATGGCATGTATGAAAATAAGTGCAGAATTCTGTCCTTGCCCCACCCCCGTGCCCAAACCCCCACCTGGAGAGGTTAGAGATGGTGCAGAAGAGAAATCAAATCTAATGATGCAAATAAGGCAAACTCAACCCCTGACCTCTCACCCCCAACCCTTGAGGCCTGCTGGCAGGTAGTGTGGGGGGCGGTGCTGAGGTGGCCCTGTTTGGGGGGAAGGGTTGAGTTGGGGGACACGCTTTGGCATGACCTTTCTCCTTGGGGGACCTTGGGGAGGGAGGAGGAAGCAAGATGGAGCTGGAGAGTTGCTACAGAGGCACGGTTGCTTATGTACATATTTACAGGGATTCCACACCCCCTCTGAGAGGGCCATGGGGGTTGGGTATGAGGGAGGGGACACAGGGAGACTTCAGTGCAAACTTTTTTCCCTTAAGGGAGGGAAGACATGGGACCTGGGGGAACGTAAGGATGTTAACAGGAAGCCTAAAGCGCTGCTCCTTCTGTCCCCCCACCCCTCCAAACACCCAGAGTCCCAGATCTTAGGGTGGTGGAGGGTGGGGATTACCATAGTTAATTTCCATCCAGGTATCACAGCACCAATGATGTCCAGAAAGCAGTTCAAGGACCAAGAGCCCAGCTCCACCATGGGTCCCACCCTCATGGGCAAAAGTCCCTTGTTAGCTTGGGGAGCTCTTTCAGGATCACTTGAGAAAGACAGGGTGGAGTTGGGGAGATAGGGAACTGGTCAGTCTTAGTTCTGTCTGCCAGGCGTAAGCAACTTCGTTCACTCCTTCGTCCCCGAGCCCAGTTTTCGAAGGAGGTGCTTCCCTTTGGAGATGAGGCCCCGCATCTTCTTGGCTGGAGCCAATGGTTCCCCCGACTTGGCCTTAAGGGTACTCCCAGGCCTAAGAGAATGAGGGTATGGCAGGGGTCCAGTCAGATCCTGGGCAGTGGCAGACTGGAGCTGGAGAGTTATGAGAAGAAGAGCAGAAATTAAATTAGGTGCCTTTCCTTAGCTATCCCTGCCACCCCCACCCAGCCCCCTAAAGCCTGTTCCCCTTTTTCTTCCCACCCTACAGCTACAAAAGGAGGTAATGGCAGGAGGTTGATGACTCCTATCCCTTCCCATCCCATCGCTTTCTGTGTCTGACTACCCAGGCCGGATCCCTCCCACCCCAAGTCTAACAGTGAAGAGAAGGTAAAAATCAGGTTGGGATAGAGGAAAGAGACCTGATCCTCAGTTCTGTCCCCGTTCCTCTGTGACTTTGAAGCAGCTTACTTCCCCTTCTTCCTCAGCTTTCTCCTCCATGATGGTAAAATCTCTTAATGCCTGCTCTGCCATTTTACAAAGCTGGCCCTGGGATCATATACTTTCCTGCCATGCCACCCTAAATCATCCCAATTGAGAAAAATTCCTACAGAGGTGCCTTAGCCAGTTAAAAATGGGAAGAGTCATTTAACAGGTAACTGACTGCCTCTCCACCTGCCCAACTAGGGTGTCCCTATGACAGAGGAATCTCCAAGACGAATCACTCTCCTTTGCCCAAAGAACACGGTCTGGAGACTGAGGAACGAGGCATGACAGCCCCAGTCCCAAAAGACAACAGCAGGAGAGACTAGCTCAGCACAGGTTTGAGGGGTTATTGTGCTCCTCAAATCAGTAAATGAGGGGCCGTGGAAATAACCAGGAATTTCCAAACTGTATTCTTCCCAAGAGGGAAAGACTATACCAGGTCATTCAATCCAGTCCCCCAAGCAGGGTAGGCTACTCTTAATTCAGTTCTCTGATACTCAAAGCTTTACTTTTCTCTCCTCTGTTAAATTCCCTCTCTAAATTTTTTCTCTTCTTCTGCAACATTAGTCTTGTACCTCTTGCCTCATTTCTCTCGTGGACAGAATTCACAAAGGGTACATGGAGAGGGGAGAGAACAGAGGAACTGACAAATCTGGTATACACACACACACACACACACACACACACACACAACCTCACAAAAAGGTGGAATGGATTCAGAGGACTTGGATGCAAATTCCATTTCTGTCGCTTGCTATCAGTGTGACCTTGGGCTTAACTGCTCCGAGTCTCAGTTTCCCCAGATGTATGTAAAGCTAGGGAGTTGGCCTAGATGTTCTCTGAAGTCCCTTCTAGCTCTAAATCTGTGATCCTTTGATCCACCCTCTGGCTTTTTTCCAGCATGTAACACTGCCTTACCAGCCCTCCCTCCCCACCCAACCCACCAGCGCCCTGGGTCCCTTTCACTGTCCTCTCCTTCAAACGACTCGTTGCTTCATCATTGCTTCAGTTTTCTTCCTTGCATCATCTATACCCAGCACCCCAGACCAAACACAGTCCCAAACACAAGCTCACCCCAACATTTGCCCTGGCCCCAGCTCCCACCACCACCCCACACTCCCATGGCATTATGGCCCCTGGACGTTGTGACATATGGAATAGGAGCTAATACCAGAGTCTCTGGGTTACCCAACTCAGATTAGGTACTCTAGGAAGCCAACTCTCAATTGCTCAGAGGTAGATAAACTCATTTGAGACCACTCAGGCTCTTTGCTTCTCCTCCTTCCTGCTTCCCTCTAAGGGGAGGTGGAGTAGGAGAAGTCTGCTAGAGAAATTAAATGAAAGGCAGAGACCAATTGCAATAAAAGACAACAGACAGTCAGGCAAGGCTCCTGCCTCTTGGCAGGACAGGTATTGGATGATAAGTAAGGAATATAGCACACGTTGTCACAACCAGCCAACATGTTGATTTGTTTATGCCTAACTGTGCTCCATGGTTAGTTACAAGACAGGAGTGGAGGGGAAAAAATCTATGGCATCAATATTTAAAATTTTGTAAAAGGATAGATAATTTAAATATGTATATACATATATTTAAATATATATACATATACATATATATATTAAACTAATGGAATCCTGGACTGAGGTGAGGCAGAAGTAAACCCTCTAAGCTGAGAGGCTTTGGGGTTATACATGTGTCTAAATTGTTCAGTCTCCCTTAGGGTTGAGAGTTGGCTATAAAATGAGCTCAGCCATTTTCATCAACTATAATGTTATAATGCTATTGCTAATGAGAACGTATCTGTGACTGGGAGATGAATTATTGATGGTATTTGTGATTCTTCATTGATTTATTATCAAGCACATTGTCACGATACTAGAATCACAAAATGCTCTTGATACAGGATGTCATAATGTACGATTAATTACACAATATGCAGTGTCATAAACTATGACCATTTATTTGATAATCTGTTACTACCAGCAAGCATGAGCAGACTGGGATTGAAAACGTACTATACGATCTAGAGGAGCTGTTCTATTTGGATGAAAGAGGCTCGGGGCTGGTGAAGAGGGGGTGGGAAGCTAGAGATCTGGAAAGGCACATGGAATGGTGGGAGATTGGGGGAGATGGACTTGTTCCCCCACTTACATGTGACTCTACATATCTACCTCCATCTAGCACTGGACTCTTCTCTTCCTCATTCTCTGAAGAGCCGAGAATAAACAGATGTAGTGGGTTACTGACAGACACACAAGCCCACCCCACCCAGCTCTGGGTCTGGTCCTGATTTGTGCATCATGCCCTCCATCTACTCCTTCAGCTTCATATAACTAGTGCTATATCCCAAAAAAAGCAGGGGTTGCCCCATGGTAAGGGGGGGAATACAGGGACCTGCTCAGATGGAAGCTAAAGCAGGTACCCTCTCACTCAATGGGCCTCCTTCTCAGGCCCTAGGGAATGGAGCGAAGATCTTTCTCCTGGGGGAGGCCAGCATGGCAGAACGGGCAGCACTCTGAGACCAGTCTATAGAGGCTAAGCTGCCATAGGGTCACATGAGCCCAACTCACCCTCCTCCCACAATGGGCACTGTCTGACTTTCTGCAGTACCATCAGTACCTACTAATCTGGCCTCCACCCTTGGCCAGTGCCCAAGTGGTGGTGTTAGTGATGAAGATCCCAGAGATGTGGGGAGCCTGAATCTCATGTGGATGACTAGAATATCTAAGGTTTCATTCTCCACTTTGTTAGTTACCCAGATTCCTTATTACCCATCTCTTCCAATTCATTGGTGATGTATGACACAATAGTTTCTGCCCCAGATATTGGGGTCAGGCTCTCAACTCTGGAAGAGGTTAAAACATTCAGGCTTTAGACTACCCAGGGCTCTGATCATTCAGCCCTGTGATAGCAGACTGTGGCATAGTCCCAACCATCTCTTAGACTCCAACCATCCTGTCCCCACTACCACCCTTGACTGCTCTGTCTCCATCTGTATATCTAAGGGGAGGTAGAGAAGGATAATATAGTGCTTCTGTGCTTACCTGGCTCTCAGCTGTAAGAACTCCAGCATCCTTTTCCTTAGGTGGCCCGGCTACCCTCCTGTCCTCACCAGAGACTATCCCCTCCAGAAAATTGGATGGAACAAGGCCCCTTTGTCCATTCAGCTCTCCCTGTGGGAAAGACACCAACGATGTTGGTAGGGGGGAGGGTCATGCAGTGTATTAGAGAACCTCCTCTCCCACTGGACTAGATTTCTAAGACCCTTTCCCTACCCCACAGATCTCTCTCCCCTTTAACCAAGCTCCCCTGAGGACACTATCAGTAAAGTACTGCTGGAGGGAAACATGTGAGTCTAAAGCTAGGCTTCTCCTGCCCTGCCCCTCCCAGCTTTCAGGGACAACCCCCCTTTCCCTGATATCTCCTCCTGCCTCATGTCCAACCCTGAAGGAGCCAGAAACTAGAGAGCAGAGAGAGACAAAGTCCTTATCTGCCACCCCTCACATAGTAGAAGCCATCATCATCCATGGCCCCGAACACTGTGATGACATCCCCAGCTTTGAAGGACAGCTCGGCCTGTAGAGGGAGATGCCCAGGTAAGCTCCAGTGGCCTGGGGAAAGGCAGTGCCCAGGGGACCCACCTTGGGAGAACCCCAACCAGGGATCTTCTCTCTTCAGGAAAGATCCTTACCTCCACATCCACATTGGGAGAGTTCTCGCGAGGGTTATAATCAAAGGCAGCCACCATGGAACGGGGTGTACTGGGGCTGGCTCTGGCATCTGGCTGAGAAGAGGATGCTGAAAGGGGATAAAAAAACAAACCCTTTCTTCTTTTCACCTGAAGCTCCCTTTCCCCTTCCCCTCTTTCCACCCCATTAGCTGGTAGTCAGAGCCTTAGATTGACCCTCTCTACCTGGCATTATTCCAAGGGGAGGTTAGAAGCATAACAATTTTTTTAAATTTAACTTTCTCTTTCCAATGAACAAGAATTTATTTTCTCTTCTTCCCACTCCTGACCCTCAATGAATAATTAAAAGAGAAAAAAGAAAAAGAAGGCCCTTGTAGCAAATAAGCAAAACAAATTTCCACATTGACCATGTCCAAAAATGTGTCTTATTCTACACTTAAAGTCTATCATGGAGTTATTATAATAATAATTATTATTAATAATAACAGCATGTATATGGCACTTTGCAAAGTGATTTACAATTATTATCTCATTTGATTCTCATAACAATTCTGTGAGGTAGGTGTTATTTCCTCATTTTTAAAGATGAGGAAACTGAGGCTGACATTGGCTAAAAATAACTTGCCCTGGGTCACATCAGTGACTGTAGTTAGTTTCTGCAGACGAGATTAGAACTCAGGTCTTCATAACTGCAAGCCCAGCCCAGTGTTCTACCTACTACACTACTGGGTGTTACCATTTTTGTCCTTCCCCCCATCCACCTTGCTACTCCGTAGCCCAAGCTGGGTCTTTGCTTCATCAGGACCCTCTCCAGTGCAGGGCTAGGAGCACTCTGGCTCAGCTGTGGACAAGAAGATTCCTAGGCTCCTCCAGTCCTCTCCCTTCTTCCCTCTCCCTCAGGTTCAGGAATGACACTGACCCCACCCCTCCCAGATTAGAATCATAAGAGAAATTTCTTTAGTATATGCTATGGCTTTCTGGGCAGGGAAAGGTCCAGTGGGAATTTCAGGCGATTAAAAATAAATATATCAAGAGGATTCCTGGAAGACGGCGGAAGATTGGTCAGAAAATTCCAAGCTCTCAAGATTTCCCCCCACAAAAGAGTTAAAATAGCACCTTTTGGGTGAACAAAGTGTGGGTGGAGACAAAGAAAAACAGGGGTACAACCGGGATCTTCCTTGGACAGTTTGAGATCTGAAGAAAAACCCCAGGAACAGGTATGGTCCCCTGCAAGGAGTAAACACCTCCAGGTTACTCCCTTTCAACAAGTGGCAAGCCACTTAAATAACTAGCAGCCAGCCCCAGGGGTAGTTGGTTTGAGAGGCTGCCTCAGCCCCAGCCACTGGAACTTTTCGCCCAGGAAGATTGCGGGAACTTCTGCTGGCGAGGAACGCCAAACCCAGCTGTGCTCCGAAGAGCAGTGGGGGCAAGAAGGAACCAGCACAAGCCCGGTAAGTGGATAAGCAGTGGGGCAGAAAGCCCCTGGCTGTGGGCACTTACAGGAAGTTGGAGGTTTGGCTCTGGTTCCAGGCTAGAGGAGACAACTGAAGATCTGGGGCAAGAGGCACCATTTCCCATACCCCAAGGTTAGAGGAATAAAATCATTACCACACATAAAAAAATGCACAGGCAAAGGAGAAAGAATCCAACCGTAGAGACCTATTACGGGAATAGAGACAACCGCCTCTTCAGAGGAGGATATGGAAGTAAAGAAACCCCCAAAGAGCAATGTCAAATGGTCATTTGCCCAAAAAGAATTTATATAGATCTTAAAAAAAGACTTTAAAAATCAAATGACAGAGATGGAGGAAAAAATAAAAAAATAAGATAAAAATAATCCAAGAAAAACAAGCAAGATGAAAGAAAGGTCAACCAATTAGAAAAGGAGATCCAGAATCTCAAGGAGGAAAATGACACTTCAAGGCAAATTGGGCAAAGTGAAGCCAGTGAAATTATAAGAGATCAAGAAATAATTAAACAAAACACAAATAATGAAAAAATAGAAGAGAAAGTGAAACATCTTATAAGAAAAACACCAGATTTGGAGAATAGATCAAGAAGAGAAAATATGAAAATAGCTGAAAACGATGATCAAAAAAAGAATCTTGATGCAATAATACAAGAAATAAAGAAAATTGTCCTGAAGCTTTAGAACAAGGCAGGGAAGTAGAAATAGAAAACAATCCATCTCACACCACTTAAAAGAGATCCTATGAGGAAAACTCATAGGAATATCATAGTCAGAATTAAGGGGGGCGGAGCCAAGATGGCAGCTGAAAAGCAGGGACTAGCGTGAGCTCCCTGCCAAAAACCTATAAAAAATGGCTCTGAACCAATTCTAGAACTGCAGAACCCACAAAATAGCAGAGGGAAGCAGGTCTCCAGCCCAGGACAGCCTAGATGGTCTCTGGGTGAGGTCTATACCACACGGAGCTGGGAGCGGAACAGAGCAGAGCCCAGAGTGGGCAGCGTGGACCAACCAGACCAGGAGCTGGGCGGAGCGTGCCCTAGTGCTCTGAATCAGTAAGCTGCAGCAGCTACCAGACTTTTCAACCCACAAACACCAAAGACAACAGAGAAGGTTAGTGGAAAAAGCTGCGGGAGTGGAAGGAGTTCGTGGCTCGGCTACTGTCCCGGGGGCAGCGGAGGTGGGGCAGCTACAGAAGTACAGCTGCAGTCGCTTCCGGCCCCAGGCCCACCTGGTGGGAGGAATTAAGTGGCAGATCAGAGCAGGAGTGCAGAGCCTGCTGAAGATCTAAGTCCAGTCTGGGTTGGGGGTTCTTGGGGAAGGAGGAGTGCTGGTGTGGCAGAGCTGGTGCATCCCCCCAAGTGTGGAACATAGAACTCTTAGTCTACAAGCAGTCATACCCCGCTGAAAAACTCAAGGGTCAAGTTAGTTGGTTGGGAATATGGCCAGGCAGCGAAAATGCACCCAGATTCAGTCTCAGACTTTGGAATCTTACTTTGGTGACAAATAAGGCCAAAACATACAGCCAGAAGAAGTCAACAAAGTGCAAGAGCCTACAACAAAAGCCTCCAAGAAAAACATGAACTGGTCTCAGGCCATGGAAGAGCTCAAAAAGGATTTGGAAAAGCAAGTTAGAGAAGTAGAGGAAAAATTGGGAAGAGAAATGAGAAGGATGCGAGAAAACCATGAAAAACAAGTCAATGACTTGCTAAAGGAGACCCAAAAAAATGCTGAAAAATACACTGAAGAAAACAACACCTTAAAAAATAGACTAACTCAAGTGGCAAAAAGAGCTCCAAAAAGCCAATGAGGAGAAGAATGCCTTGAAAGGCAGAATTAGCCAAATGGAAAAGGAGGTCCAAAAGACCACTGAAGAAAATACTACCTTAAAAATTAGATTGGAGCAAGTGGAAGCTAGTGACTTTATGAGAAATCAAGATATTATAAAACAGAACCAAAGGAATGAAAAAATGGAAGACAATGTAAAATATCACATGGGAATATCATAGTCTAACTCCTAAACCTCCAGCTCAAGGATAAAATATTAAAAGCATCAAGATTAAAACAATTCAAATATGAGGGTGCCACAATTAGAATTACACAAGACCTAGTAGCAGAGACATTAAAGGACCGCAGGTCCTTTAATATATCAAAGAGCAAAAGATCTGGGGCTTTGGCCAAAAGTATCATACCCTTCAAATTTCAGTATTATATTGAACTGAAAAAATGGACATTTGAAAAACCCTCAGACTTTCAAGACTTTGTTAGAAAGAATCCCCAACTCAGTAGAAGATTCAACATACAAGAACCAAGAGAAACATAAGGTACACACCAAAGACTGACTATAAAGGATTCATAAGAACAGACTGCTTATCTTTTATATAACATAAAATGTAAAATGTATGTCTAACATTCTTATTAATAATTGTCAAGCTCATAAGAAAGAGGAGGATAAACCTGACTATGATACGAATTTAAAAAGTAAAACCATTTAGAAACAGCTAAAAATGAGTTAACTACTTTATACAAAACAGGTGCAAGAGGAGGAAAGGATACAGAGGATTTAGATGGGGGAGTAGGGCTGGTAGTTCTGGTAACCTACTTTCATCAGGAATGGATTTAAGAGGGAACCATATATATTTAGAAGAGTATAAAAGTCTTCTAAATTTAGAAGAAATAAAATGGTAGGGATATAGTGAGAGGTGAGAGGACAGGGGAGGGATTAGGACAAGGGAGGGATTTTGGGGGGAGAGAATGAGGGAATAGATGAAGGGAGTTCAGATCAATGGGAATGGGAGGATGGGGAGGGATCCATGGAGGGGGGAAGGCAAGTATTAGGAGGGCAGGGTGGTTGGTGGAGAAGGAGGGAAGGCAAGTAATAGGAAGGCAATGTAGCGGGTAGAAGTAAAGTAGAGGAGGCAGGAGGGATAGGAAACAAAAGATATGTACAAATATAAAAAAACAAAGAGCAGGAGTAGAATATGTTTGGGAAAGTATATGTCTATATACGCATATATATGTATAAGTGTATGTATACCTGTATGTGTAAGTATATATCAAGAAACATATCTAAATTATATTGTAGCCTTCTGGGGGGAAGGAGGAGGGGAAAAAAGACAAAGTTTAAAAGTGCACAGCAGAGAACAAAAGAAAACACAAGGAAGCAAAGAAAAGATGGACAATTCTCAACACAAGGTGTATTATTTATCATACAGGCTTTCTTGAAATGAAAATTTATTGTTACATATTTTGAATCCTCTCCTATGTTCTGCTATACACATGACATGCTTTTTTTTCTTCCTTACTTTATATTTAAGTTTCAATATTTAAGTTTATGATATGTTTTTGTTTCTTTTTTCTATTTTGTATTTGTGTTCTGGTAAAATAAAATTAAAAACTGTCAAAAAATAAATCCAGAGCCTTAAAGCAAAAAAGAAACAAACAAACAAACAAACAAAGAAAGATATCATTAACGTTTTTGAAAAGAATCCCTGTGAACTGAAACAAAGTGAAGTGATCAGAACGAGGAGAACATTGTACATAGTGAGAGAGATATCATATGATGATCAACTGTGAATGACTCAGCTCTTCTCAGCAATACAATGATCTAAGACAATTCCAAAAGACTCATGATGAAAAATGCTATCCACATCCAGAGAAAAAAATTGACAGAGTTTGAATGTAGATCAAAGCATAATACTTTTCACTTTCTTTGGTTATTTTTAAGGGACGTTTTATGGTCTGTGCTTTCTTTCACAACATGACTAATATGGAAATATGTTTTGCGTGATTGCACATGTATAACGTATATCCAATTGCTTACTATTTCAGGAAGTAAGAAAATTTGGAACTCAAATTTTTTTTTTAAAAGAATGTTAAAAAATTGTTTTTACTTGCAACTTGGAAAAATACCATTGAAAAAGAATCATTAGAAAAATCATAGGTTGTTTAAGAGGGAATGAACCTTTAGAGACCATCTAGCCCAACTCCTTATTGTACAGATGAAGAAACGGAGGCTCAGAGAGGTTGGATGATTTGCCAAACATCACAGAGCTTGTTATTATCAGGGCGAGGACTGGCACCCACGTCTCCTAACTCCCAGTCCAAATTCTCTTTCCAGATACTACACACAGCTGGGGTTGACCACTGGGGTCAGAGACTGCCAGAGCTTCCAAGAGGCTCCTGGGAAGTCAGACAGGGCCTTTATCCTTCATGCCCCCTTTCACTGTGTACTAAAACAGTTGCCTACCTTTCTTGGATCTCCGGGGTTTAGGAGGTGGCCCAGCTGGATGGGGAGCAAGTAGTGGGAAGGAGCCATTCCCTAAACAAAGCCAGAGAAGATGACGAATGAGATAAACAGTGAGACAGAGGAAATAGACCAAAGGCCATTCCAAGGTCCCATTTTCAAAGCTTCACTTGGGGATTCCATGGCCACCACGGAATTAGACTGAATTCCTGAGTGATCAAGGCACAGAGGCTTCCCCTCCTGACTAGTCCAATCGTCTCCAGAACTTCTGAATGTTTTCCACTAAGTAACTAAGGGCCAGGAATGAATCTTTGGGTATATTTTCAAACCCCTGGTGCTAAAGTTCCCCTTGTCTACCTCCCTGCCAAATAATAGCCACATTCACATCACTGGGGAGCGGGGTAGAAACCATACCTAAGCCCTCATTAGGGTTGTCAGGATGTATGTAGCCCCTCTGGAGCAGCTGTCTTTTCACCACAGGACTGCCCACTGCTACCTCAGCCACCATATTGCAGGGAACATAACCGACTCGACCTCCACATTCTCCCCGATAGAAGCCATCAGCATCCTTTTCTCCACACACCTGGGGACATAGACCATAGCCACCTCAGTAGCCAGACATAGGCTCCCCACCTCACACTGTAGGACCAACACAACATCCTTGGAACAGTGGAGGGAAAGGGGGTTAAGTGAAGGGAGATGGGGATAAAAAGAGAGAAGAAATGGGCAGATGTGGTATGTGAATAAATGGGTCCCAGACGACAAAAGGGTTACACTAATTCAGACCCACTTCATCCAATGGCAATTACTTCCTGTTCTCTGCCCTACCTATCAATGACTGGCACCCCAGACCTGCTACAGTAAAAGTCCTGTCTTCATCTCCTACTGGTACCAGTTCATGCCTAGATCTTCCAGGCCTTCTCATTTCCCCAGATTCTTTAGGCTCTCCTTCCTTCCTTCCTTCCTCCCCCTTAAAGTTTCCTAAAGCAATGATTGAGTTTTTTCAAAGGATCCTAGGATTTAGAATTGGACCTTAACACTAGAAGGATCAAATATGTCAACTGCTGCAAAAATGTTATTATAGTTGTACTTGGAAATAAAAATTTTCATCCTATTTTCTTTGCTTTGTGAATTTAAAAAAGTGCATTGTCAATTGACAGAGCTTGGTGCTCCAAGTTGTTCTTAAATGCCAATCTTTTTTGTGTCACAGCACCCTTAAGAAGTCTGGTGAGGCATGTGGGCCCATTCTCCTAGTAGTGTTTGTTGCCTACATTCATACATGAAGGAAATGCTAAAGTGTCAGTTAAAGGTCAGTGAAAATAAAGACAATTTTTTTCTACCCGAGTTCACAAATAGCCCTTCTCCTCACCCCACCCCTCTAAGACTCCAGGGTAAGAATCCATGATCTAATCCAAACCCTCCCTCCTCATTTTACAAATAACTAAGACCCAGGGAGGTCAAATGATCTGACCAAAGTCACAAAGGCAGCAAGCGGCAGAGCTTGACTTTGAACCCAGGTCCTTTGATTCCAAATCTAGTGCCCCTTCCACCACGCTGTGCTGTCTGCTGGGTTCCACCCACTTCTCCAGCTTCAGGCTGCTTGCTTTTTAGTTCAACTCCCCCACCAGGGACACATTCATTCCACTGTCCCTCACAGTTTCCAATACCACCCCCACCTTAGAGCATGGGTAGAGTCACACCTCCAGAAAATGTACACTGACAGTAGGGGGAAAGCCATTTGTTCACACAGGTTGGGGAGAGCTCAAGCGATACGCTAAATGATCTCATTAGCAAAGTATGTATGAAGAGCTCAGACGGTATGTGTGTGTATGTGTGTGTATATGTATGTGTGTGTATGTGCACACTCGTGTGTGTGCATGTACACAGCTTAAATGTATCTACACAAATCATTCCATAGATGAGTTTTGCAGTGAGATCACGCCTGGGCAAAATCCCCCAAGAATCCCTTATAGTGATCCTGCCCACAAGGGCTCTCTGGAGACCAGCTCTCTGAGCTTTCTGGCCAGAAGTCAAGATGATGGGGTACAGGGTATCCTTACCTTCAAGAGCTGGCCCTCCCGAAATGGGAGCTCCTCCTCCACAGCATCAGGGTTGGGTGACATAGACACAGGATCATAGTCAAAGAGGGCCACAAAGATCCGAACCGGTTCATTTGGAGGGGAAATCTCTTTTGCCTGGTTTCTTGGAAAACCTAAGGGGTAAAAGATCAAGAGCCTTGAGGTCATCTAGTCTAACCCCCCCCTTCACCCCAACCTTCCCTTGCATAGGTAGCAAACAGAAGAACCAGGATCTGAATCTGGCCTTTCAAATCCAAATCCAGCACATTTTTCCACTGCACCATGATGATTCCCAAGGCCAAGAAGGGAGGTGCCCAGATTAGCCTTGGAAAGAAGGATTTACTCCTGCACCAACTAATGTTCCTCCATTTCTGCCTCTTATCAACCACTCACCCAGCTCAGCCGCACCTAGCCTGGGAGGTCGACTTCCTTTCCTAGGGGGGGCCCTCTGTCCAGCAGCATCCTGGCCCCTGAGCTCTCTAGCTTCTGGTATCTATAGATGAAAAGGTCAGAAATTATCTTCCCATTCCTTTGGTACCCAGGGGTTCAGCTTAGGTCTGACAGAGCCCTTCTCCCTTCTCACCCCATCTTCCCCAGCAGCCAAGCACGGTACAAAAAAAGCCAGACACAACATGCCTCTCCCTAGAGCCTTCTCCTAATTGCCCTTAAGTTGTGCCAACACCTTGAGTCAAACAAGACGGATCCTGGAATTAAGGAAGATACTAATCCTATCCAACTTCTGCACCCGCTGCCCTCTAAAACTCCCCTAAATAAATGGATTGGAGCTGTCGCCTGAGGACTGAGTTTAGGCCTTCAGAAAGACCCCCTCCCCTCCAACTTGGTGGCCTGATATCTTGTCCAGAGGCAAGTGGCCACCTTGCCAAGAGGCAATGTGTGCCTGGTATGATCTCTGGCAGGGAAGAGTCTGGTGCCAGCCTCCAACTGGCAGTAGAATGCAGAGGGGCATAGCCAGCAGAAGCACCAAATGCATGAGGGGAGGAGGCGGGTGAGAGGGAGCCTGGAGGGCCTGACTCCCAGCACTGCAGATGGAGATGGCATGGAATGGGACCTCCTGACAGATGAGCAACGGAGCCCACAAAGCACTCGGGCACAGCCGGAAGCGGGGAAGGGAAGCACAATAGCAGGTACTACAGGAGATGCCCGAGGTGGACACAGACCCGAGGGGATGGTTCCTTCAATCGGCAGTTCAGGCTTCGGCCTTTTCTTTCCAGCTCCCCTTTCTCACAGCTAGAGAGGCGCAGGCAGTGGCTGGGGGCAGGGCTTGCCCCAGGTGCCCCCCGCCTTCCTCCTAGGGGGGCACCTTCTGGTCCAGTGCCCCGACCCTCCCCATCTCGAAGGCAGCAGGAGGAAGAGGAGATGCTACTGCCACTGCCCACAGACTCCTGCTCATCTTCAGAGTCATATTCGATACTTATCTCCAAGCACTTTGGGGCAAAACAGCTGGCAAGGCCTGACTCAGGCATAAGGCCCCTGGGACATCTCCGAGATGGGCCCGGCCACCCCTTCCCACTAGTTTCTGTTCCACATTTCATTCCCTCACTGCCTGAGGGGGCACCCCTATCCCAAGAAGGACCAGACCTTCCAGACCCCTGGGTCCCACTGCTGCCGAGGAGGCGACTGCAGTGCTCTCGGAGGTCAGGAGGTCGTTTGCGGGCAGGCAATTTCTCAGGGGAGCCCCCTCCCCTCCGCCGGCTCCCCAGGGGGCTCCCTCCAGGCTGGCATGGGGTAAGTTCCTCAACGGGGTCCCTTCCCGGGGAAGAGTCAGGGGTTAAGGGGGATGGTCTCAACTCCCAGAGGCGGCTGCCAGAGCGATTTAGTCCCACCCCCTGGGGCTCTGGCAAGTGGGCATAAGTCAAGGAGCCACCTGGCCCCTTCTTTTCCTCCTCTTTCTCTTCCTTCTCTTCTTCCACCTCGTCTTCTTCCTCTTCAGGGATGCTAAAGAGCTTCTTGCTGCAAAACTGTTGAAGAGGGAGCTCAAGAATCTGCTCTAGGATCTCTTCATCACTGTCTGTCTCACAAGAGTCCAGCTGGGGTGGGGTTGGGGGAGGGGACATGGGCAGTAGCAGGAATGAGGGGGGTCGTTGAGAAAAGGAGAAAAGGGTTAACACCATCCAGAAGTTGGGGCTGGGGGTGGTGCATTAGGACAATCAAACATCCCTCCCTCGGCCTCCTCCAAAGTACTCTCCAACCACCTCTCCCTGTTCTATCAAAGGAGAAAAGAGGTCCAGAGAGGATTAGCAAGCTCCTGGAGGTCACAGCATGGGGAAGGCAGAACAAGAAGGAAAAGCTACGTCTCCTGATTCCTCATATTCTAATCCTTGGGCTTTAGTAAAGGAATATTTGGGCCCCAAGATTGGGAGGTGATGTTGAGTGACAGACGCGTCTTACTGGAAGTTGAATAAGAGGGCTTCCTTCCCTCCGTCGCCTTCCCACCAGTCCCCAGCTTGAGGACCCCAGACCCTATTTATCGAAGCCCAGATTCATTAAGTGCCCTTCTCTATTCTTCCACCATCCAGTCTGGGCTCCGTGTCTACTCTCTCTGCAGTTCCCTTAATCCTAAAAGACCTCTTCCAGGCACCATCCTTGATGAAGCAATAGAAAAAGCTTCCTCTTTCCCCCCAGAGGGGTCACAAAGTTAACCTCATCCACCTGGTCTCCTTTGCCCGAAGCTCAGCATGGGGACAAGCACATCGCTGATGCTCTAGAGATGCTGTAGAAGCGGCCCAGGAGAACCAGCCTCCATCAGACCCCCTCGCCCCCGTTACCTTGGCACCACTCTCCCTGTTGTTGGTCTCCCCATGCTGGGGGGGAGAGAGGGACTCTGTGCCTGGCTCCTCCTCTTCCTCCTCCTCTTCCTCTTGGATGTCTGACAGGTCAGAGCTTCGGCCATGGTCCATGAGTGAGTTTGTCAGGCGGGCCCCAACCTCAGTGGCATCCTCCCTCTGCTGGGAAAAGGGATGGGGAGGAGACATAAGTGTGTGAAATGGGAAGGAGCCCCTCCCCCCCCCCAGATATTTAGGGGAAAGAATGAAGAAAGGAAAAGCAAAGGGAAAGAAAGGGGCAAGACAGAAAATGGGGGGAAAGAGGGAAGAAGAAAAAGAGAAAAGATGGGAAATGGGAAAAGATGTTGGGGAAAGAGAAGAAGAAAAAGAAGGAAAAAAGGTGGGAAGAGATTGGAAAGAGAGAAAAAGAAAGAGGAGTGAGATAGAGAAAGGTGAGAAGATGAGGAGGGGGCGAGAAGGAAACTGGGGGACAAGGGTAGAGGAGAAGGGAAGACAAGAGAACCAAGAAGGGGGAAACGGAGCGGGAGGGGAATGGGGAGAGGGAGATCGAGCCCCAGCACAGTGAGTGAGTGGCATTTGCTGACTACATTAATAGCAATAATAATAAAAGTATTTCACATTGACAGCACTTTTAAGATTTACAAGATGTTTTCCTCACAATAGCCCCGTGAGGTAAGTGGTACAAGTATTTGTTGTCCCCATTTCACAGAGGAAAAAACTGACTCTCAGAGAGAGACGACTGGCCTGGAGGCACGTATCTAGGGTTTGAATTTTCATTCAGATTTCAGAGACGTTTTGTCTCTTCCCACTCCAAGGCCAGCATTCTTTCCACTACACTGCACTACCTCTCTGACCCTCAGTTTTCTCTTCTGAAAAAGCAGAAAACAACCTCAGAACTGAAGAAGTGAAGAAACGGTCTTTTGCTTCCTATAGCGGGGCAGAGCTTCGCTAACACGGCAGATGGATGGTTTCTAAAAGAACTGAGCCCAGAATTTGACTGAGACACTGGGTGGAGCACCACCTTCAAAGGAGAGGAGAGGTGGGAGAGGAACTGAGAGTTTGTAGGGAAGGGGCTACCAGGGGTGGGGAATCTTCGGACCTCAAGGCCACATGCAGCCCTCTAGGTCCTCAAGTGTGGCCCTCTGACTGAATCCAAACTTCACAGAACAAATCCGAAGGATCAAAGGCCACACGTGGCCTCGAGGCCACACCTGCTAGGCCTCTCATTCACATTCTCTCCCTCTCCCCTCTCCCCTCCCCCCTCCTCCTTCCCTCCCCCCCATCATGGTGGCAGACCCAAGCTACAGAATGGAGCTACTCAATCCAAAAAGCTACGGCCATGATTGATAGCTACATACAGGATAACCAGGGCTCAGGCCACCAGAATTTAGAGAGCACAGACAACAGCGGTGCCCCATTAGCAGGCAGAGACCATGAGCTTAGCACCTAGTTAGCAAGAATTAATTAATTAAAATTGGAAGCTCCCCAGATGGCTTTCTTCTACCTTGGCCCTCGCTCCCTGCTATTGTGGCAGCCTACGCAGCCATGGCCTTGGGATATCCTGAGGTCTCTCTACTCAAGCTGCAGGGCTTCTTCCCCAGCAGGAAGGTCCTGGGGTTTTTAAACTGACTGCCCCCCATTCCTCCCCACAAGGATGTCTTACTTTTTCCCCGGGGACCAGAATTAAGGTAGTTAAGTTCTGAAGAGATGAGAAATCTCAATCCTATCACTCTGGAACTCATCAACTCTTGTCTTCTGTGAGATGATTTTATTCTCCCTTCTTTCCCATAAATAGTAATAAAGTTCTTTAGGAAAACTCCACTCCTACTCTGAGCAATGAGGTTGCCCATGCCAACACCAAGCACTGACTTTTGTGTAGAGACCTCCGGTGGAGAGGCCACTCATCCTCTCTGGGCCTCTTTTCCCCTTTGATAGAATGGAGGTGACCACAGGGAGACACAGGTTGGAGGACATTTTGGAGCTCATCTCATCATGAGTGTTGATTAATGAAAGCATTTATTAAGCACCAATTGATAGAATAAAACAAAGAAAAGGAGGCTTTGGAAGTCAGTCTTCTTCCTTTTGGAGGTTCTGTTTGCCTTATACCCTCCTGCCTCACCGGGTTATTCTGAGACACAAATGAGATCATATATAGATAAAGCACTTTGTAAACCCTGCAGCACTGTCTAAATAGTGACTCGTGGGAAGAGTCAGATTCCAACATGTAGACAAAGAGAAAGAGAGATACTAGTCAGCCATAGAAGATGGGGAAGAGTCACAGACCCTGGGACCTAGAGCTGCTCAATGTAGAGTTCCCCTGCTATGACCACAATCCTCTGTCCTGTCCCCCTCCGCTCCCCCATGCTCACCTCGGCCCTGGTGCGGAGCCCAGGCCCAAGTTCTCCCCGACCAGTCTCTACCCCCAGCATCCTCTCAGCAGGGGCTCCTGGAGCTGGACAAGGAGCAAGACCAGACTCCTTCTCTGCCACCACCGCTGCAGCCTCCTCCTCCTTCTTCCCGGACAGAGGAGGCCCTGTGTCCTGGTCTCTCTTGCCTCCAGCAGCCCATGCTGCTGCTGTGAGGGCTCTAGCCGCCTCCTGAAAAAGGAAGCAATAAGTAGGGAGAAGACTCTTCTTAGGGGCACTCTGGGCCCAGCACTCACTCCCAACGGCCCAAGGTCTTGTCTCAGCTGAAGAATTTCCCAATACAACCACCTGCTGGCTGTCCCACGTGGAGTCCTCTTGGGAGAGTCTCTCTTCTGCCTTGGAGGGGCTGCTGGGGACATCTCCTGCAATGTCTTGGCTTCCAGGAGGATCACCGTGCTGAGGGAGGGGACTTGAATCCCCACAGCCCAGAGAGGCAGGGCAAGGAGGGGATTTGACCTCAGGGCTTGTGGAAGGCAACAGGGAGGTGGCAGATGGTCTGAGAACTGGAGGGGGTGGGTAGGCCAGAGCCAAAGCTGGAGGAAGTTGGGCCGGAACGGAATCGACAGATTCTCCATGAGGGGACATGGTGCGCACCACCACCTCCCGACACACCCGTAGCAACTGTAGCTGAGACAGATCTACCAGCACACTGCCTGCTGTTGGGGAGGCAACCTCCATAATCTGGGATACGGTGGGGCACAGGAATGAAAACTGTCTTTAGCACCCATTCCCACTATAAGGTCACCTCCCCATGTCTCATCCCCAATGCCCCACCGCCCAACTGCCTAGCAGGGAAAAGAAGGCAATCCTGAGGCTTAGGAAGAAACAACCACCCCCCAGAAACTCCCACCCTGGATGCCTAGAGTTTACAGTATCACTAAGTGATGCACGGGATAGTCAGCTGTTTGTGGGTTACTAGAAAGGAAGGGAGGAGGGTCTTCTCCTTCATCTGCAATAAGGATGAATGACTGGTCCCAGAGGGCATAGTGCATGGAGGGGCTAGATTGAGGGCGTGATTCCCTGAATCCCAATGTGGTACCTTCTGTCCATCAGCATAAACAGCATAACCTGTGACCCGGACACCATTGGATGAACCAGCAGCATCAATAGTGACCGGGAGCCAGCTGATGACCAAGATCCCTGGAGAGGGGCCTTGCTCAATCTGCACATCTAGGGGAGCATCTGGGGGGCCTAGAGGAGGGAGGGGAATGGAAAGTCAGCCAGGGAACCCACCCACCCAATCCCTGGAAAGAGGGAACAATGTGGCATAGTAGAAAGAGTGCTAGGTTTGGAATCAAAAGGCCAGGGTTCAAATCCTAGCTCTGCTATTTATCTGTGTGACCTTGGATAAGGTTGCTTCTCTGGGCCTCAGTTTCCTTATCTGTAAGCTGAGGGCTTTGGACTCAATGATATCTAAGGTCCCACGCATATCTAAAGTTTAGGACCTCCTGAGGGGACAAATTGCTGCTTTGTTTATTCCCAGGGAACAAGGAGCAGCCCTGAGCCTCTGACCCTCTTCTCAGTAGCTTAATTTCCTGAGAACAGGCTTTAAAAGAAGCAACTCAATCTGCCCTGCAATCTCCAGTGGCCTAACCCTAGGCCATGCCTGGCCCTTCATACCTGCTGCCAAAGTGGTGAAGTGTACAACAGCCGCTCGATTTTGTGGTTTCTCCCAGCTTGGCTCCAAAGGCCCAAGTGTGAAGGGCCGGGCCTCCACCCGAGCCTGGTAGGGTGTGCCAGGACGCAGGTGGCAGAAGGTGCCCCAGTAGGTACCTGGACGTGCAGGTGGGCACTCCTCCCCATTGAGGTAGACAGCATGGGCAAGGTTGCTATTACTGGGCACCCAGGTGATCTCAGCAGATGTGGCAG
Organism: Trichosurus vulpecula; assembly: GCF_011100635.1. Classification (NCBI taxonomy): domain Eukaryota; kingdom Metazoa; phylum Chordata; class Mammalia; order Diprotodontia; family Phalangeridae; genus Trichosurus; species Trichosurus vulpecula. The sequence goes on along the minus strand of NC_050576.1, from coordinate 170,655,290 downwards.
TCAGCCGGTGGACCCGCAGCTGGCTGGGGGCCGGCCCAGCTCCTGCCCCTACCATAACACAGCAGCGAAGAGGGTCTGAGCTGCCCTGGCTGGTCACAGCCTGAACAGACACACAGCAGGACCCTGACTGCAAGTCCAGATGCTCCAGCACAGCTTTTCGGGGTGTCCCAGGGCCCAGGGCCTGATGCAGCTTTCCATCCACACAGACATGGTAGCCCTGAACCTCAGCCCCATCCAAAGGAGGTTCCCATGTCAGCACCACACTGTGGGCCAATTGCTTTAGGACAGCCAGGTGTCGGGGATAAGGCACGGCAGGGGGGTCCAGGAGGGGGCTGGGGCTGAGCTCATTCCTCTCCTCCTCATGCCTGGCCTGGCTGCCTCCTCCACTGCTCTGACCTCCGCTGCTAACAGCCCCACCACCACTCAGGAAGCTGAGTTCAGGGCCAGAACTATGAGACAGGTCCATCAGCTCTGGGGGCAGTGACGTCACGAGGTCATCATCGGATACTCGCTCCACAAAGTTGGAGGGGACTAAGCCCCGGCGGCCATCCATCAGCTCCCCTGAGCACAGGGTGAAGAGAGAAGAAAGAGGAGAAGGGAACTATGAGAAGCCAACGTTCAGCCCCAAACGAAAACTTCTTTAAATGTTTTAACAATGGAGAATTTTGAGCGTTTTGTTTGAAGTGACCGAATCCAACCACAGGGCAGCTAGGCGGCACCACGGTGCACTGAATGCCAGGCAGAAAGACTCATTCCATCCCAACCCCCTATGACAAAGCATGTGGCAGAGCCTACCAGGATTTAAGTTCCCTTAATATTATAACCTTGCAGATTCTAGGGTCACTTTCACGCCGTGATGACGTAGCTAGGTGGTGGTACAGTAGATACAGCCCTGGGCCTGGAGTCAGAAAGTTGTTTTTCAGTCTTGTCCAACTCTTTTGGGGGGGAGGGGCGGTGCGGTTTCTTGGCAGAGACATTGAAGTAGTTTGCCATTTCCTTCTCCAGCTCATTTTACAGATGAGGAAACTGAGGCAAACCAGGTTAAATGACTTGCCAGGTCACACAGCTAGTAAATGTCTGAGGCCAGATTTGAATTCAGGTCCTCCAAGGCTGCTCCTCTATCCTCTGTGCCCCCTAGCTGTCCCAAAATAAACAGTTTCTGAAGGCTCAGCCTTGGCTAACCCAACCCTGCGAAGTAATGATAAACATGATGGGGAGTTGTAGCTAACTTATTTGCCTGCATATCCCACCCAGAGAAAATGTAATAGTGCTTTAAACAGTAAGCGATTAACATGTATTGGATGAATGAATGACTCACCTTCACATACCTCCCTTACTGTACTCCCTCCATAGCTCCATGTACGTAATCCTTGACCCCAGGTTTTTAGGTAAGGGGGAGTCAAGAGGTAAAATGAAGAGTTTGGACTTTCAAACGACCTCCAGGAAAAGACAGGGACCCAGAGCTTATAAACAACAAAACACCCTCAGGTCTTTAGGAGGGAGGAAGGCAGGGAAGGAAACAAAAATTTACGAAAATACTTACTGTGTGCAAGGCACCGGCCTAAGCACTTTGCAAATGTCGTCTCATTGAACCCTCACAACAGCCCTGAGAGGTAAGTGCTATAACCATCCCCATTTAACAGTTAAAGAAACTAAAGCAGATGACTCGCCCAGGGTCACAGAGCTAGTAAGCAAGTTGAACTCTGGTCTTCCTGACTTCAAGTCCAGCGCTCTGTACACTATGGCGCCACCTGGAAGGAGCTGATTGATCTAGAAAAAGGGATCAGCTAAGCTAAAAAAAATCTTCAGGAACAGGTGATCTAAAGGCAGAGAGATGAAAATACCTTCCTGCTCTACTTACCTTCAAAAAAACCATCCTCATCCATGTGGCCGTAGATATAGATATACTCGCCCGCAGTCAGTGGCAGCTCTGCCTCCGGGTTCTCATTGGGACCTTCAAAGGGGTTGTAGCTGGTGGTGGTGGTAGGAAAGGCCAGGTCACTGAATAAGAAAAGAGGGAGGGGGGCACTACTGCCCCACCCCTACTTCTTTTCTTCCCCCTCTGTCATTCCTGGCCCAACTACTGCCTCCTAAACACCTAGGTTTTCCCTTTTAATAAAAGGAGAAAGGCTTGTTTCCCCTATTACACACACACACACACACACACACAAGCATGTTAAATGTTCAGGTCTCTCTACCCAGCCTCCAAACCCTCCTGACCTTGCCCCATTTCCAGAGGCATCCCTGCTCACCGTTCTCAGCATCTCTGCCTGGTGGGAAGAGATAAGTAGCAAGATGGCCTGAGAGGCTCAGGCAGGAAGGATGCTCACCTGTAACGAGCAAGGAAGACCTGGAGTTTGGACCCTCTGAAGACACCCTCGGTTTCTGGAAGTAGGGACACGCTGTCTGTCTCCAATTCTTCCACCTCACTGGCTGTATCCACCTACAGGGATGATCGGAGGAAACAGACAGAAAAATCAGGTGCTTCAGGGTTTGGTGAAGGCAGAGAAAGGGAATAAATCGAAATGCCAAACGCTAACTAGAAGTTTTTCCCGGACTACATGAAACCTTTGACCTCAGATATTTTTAAAACATGCACATAGCATGATTCAAATGGACTCTATGTTTTTTCCATATCAATAGCTGGAGCCCTCTGGGTCAATCATAGGCTTGAGGTGTGGAACCCCTCTCCTACTTGGGAAAAGAGGGAAAGGAATCATCATCCCAGGCCCCCCAGGGTCCTGTTCCCTAAACAATGCTCAACTTGAATTTGGACCTGTTCCATCCTCTTTCCAGCAGAGGGAGCCCCTTCCCAATCAATCGATAAGCATATATTCAGCGCCCATGTTCCACGCACAAAATATAAACAAAGGAAGGCACTTGAGAGATGAGGAGGCACCATAATGCAGGGAGGGAAAGAGGGAAAGAGGGAGAGACTCATGTAGGAAGGAGATGATCCAGGTAAGCTTTGAGAGCAACTAAGGATTCTAAGAGGTGGACAGGTGTTCAGGTGGACAGGAATGCATTATGAGTATGGAGGGAGAAGCAAAAAGATGGGTGTGCAAAGGCATGCCATGTGTGAAGAACAGCAGAGACAGTTTGGCTAAACTGTAGAGTACATGAAGGTGAGTAATATTCGGCTGGAAATAGGGTGGATCCAGGTCATGAAGGGCTTTAAATGCCCAATGACATTTTATATGTGATACTGGAGGTAAAAAGAAGTATGCTGAGTGGGGGAAGGCCACGTCAGACCTGTGGTTTTAGGAATATCACTTTGGCATCTGTGTAGGAGATGAATTAGAAAAGGGAGGGACTTGAGGAAGGGAGCCCAGTTAGGAGGCTAGTATAATACCCGGGCGGAGGGGGGGGGGGGGGGGGGCGCGGGCGGGGAGGTGATAAGGAACTAGACCAAGCTGGTAGCACGAGAATAGAGAAAACTGAATCGAGGATGAGGGTGTGGGATAATAAGGTAGGATTGGAGATAACAGGAGGAAGACCTGATTTGGGAACAAATTTTCATCGGAAATTTGGGTGTGGAATTTAAATGTGACCTAAAGGGTCACCCTACTCTAAAGGATTCTTAACTTATTTTGTATCATGGACCCCTTTTGGGAGTCTAGTGAACCTATAGATCCCTTTTCAGAATATTTTTAAATGCATAAAATAAAATACACAGGATATCAAAGGAAATCAATCATACTGAAATAATTATAAAATATACTTTTAAAAAATTCACGGACTCCAGGTTGAGAAACCCTAATTACAGGCTACTAAAAATAAAAATGCAACTTTTTTTCACAGATACCGCCCCCCCCCACCCCAGTCTATCCACAGACCCCTTGTGTGTATGTGGGGTAAGGCGGAGGTCCATGGACCCCAGGTTATAAACCCGATTTTAAAGAATCTGGCTCAAAGGCGAAAGGGTGGAAGTGAGAGGTTGGATATTGACAAGAGACGCAGTGGGAGTTATACAGTATTTCCCAGTCTGTGCAACATAGGGCTGGGTGGACCTTGGACAGATTTGATGAAGCAGGAAGCCCAGCCAGGGGAGAAGTGATTTTGGCTCGCCATGACTCCATAATCTCCACCATTACACAATGAGATATTAACACACACACACACACACACACACACACACACACACACACACACACCCCTCCCCGCATCTGATCAATACCAGATTGATACCTGGGAAAATTTCATCTGCTAACTAAAAACCCTGAAGGAAAAAGGATTGTATGTTGGGATGACAAAGGGAGCAGCAAGTGGAATGAACAGGCAGGGACACTGAAGATGACCTGAACATGCACTCTCCAACAGGGTAGAAGTATGGAGCTCAGAACTAGGAGGCCAGAAGCTTAGGTGTCATCTCCATCCCAGAGCTAGCTTTGCACCTCCTCTGGTCCTAGGAGCAGGGAAATGCCTCTATACCCATAGCTAGTCTTATTAATAGTCTCTCTGCAAGTGTTCTTGGCGCCAAAATGTCTCCATACAGTCTGGTCCCCTGAGGTCTCAGGGGGTCCCCCAAGGACCAGGGCAAGAGGCAAGGCTACAATCCAACCTCTGAGGACAGGGAGCTATGTTCAGCTCATCTCCTATACCCTGAGGAGGTAGCTGGCAGAGTTCTGTCCCCTGTCCTTTGCCCAGCCAGATTTTTCCCCAGCCCTCCATCAGTGCAGCAACCTACAGTACAAGGGATCCCTAGAAGAAGTGTGATCATGAGAGCCCCCACTCGCTTCTTCCCAGAACTATGGCTGGAATACCAGGCTAAGCTAGCCAGGCTAAACTCTCTCTCCTGTACATCAAGTTGGGGCAGGGTGAATACTGACCTCTGGCGTAGGACAAGACTTGGGGCTGTTGTGAATGGATTCTGAGCGGGAAGAGTTGGAAAGAGACTCTGCTTTCTTGGAAGTCCTTCGTGGGGCCCCAGAGTGAGCAACAGAAACCACATCTGGAGCCCGTGGGGCACCGTGCCTGGGAGAGGCTGGCAGAACATCCACATCTGGAGGAGAGATAGGAGATCTGAGACAGGGAAGGAAAGTGGCTGACAGGCCACTGTCCCTCCACACCGTGGGGCTCCCATCCAAGAAGGTGGCTCCCGCTTCACAGCAACCCTAAAGAGCAGTGAGATGAGCTCCTAAGGGCCTGGAGGGAAGAAGATAGCCTGTCCTCCCCAACACTTTCCCTTCAGGGAGTGTAGTCAGGTAAGAATTGGGTGTTCACAGCTTCCCTGTGGCCTGAGCACCTACCAGAACTCCCAGGCTGCCTACAGAGCCTCTGCTCCCGATCCAAATTCTCCTGCCCTTTCTCCCTGCCATATTTACTGGGGGAGGGGAGGGAGTGGTCTAGCCCCACCAAGCTGCCTGTTCATCCAGTAATTCCTCTTTAATTCCCAGTAGTGACTTTGAGCAAGTTACCAGCCCACACACACTACAAACTCCATAAGTCCCCTTGTGCAACAGGGTCTTCATCCCTTCCAGGGCTATTGCAAAAGATCAAGCGAGAGGTTTGTGCCTGTGATAGAGGCCAAGTCTCATCTGCCCTGAGTCTCAGCTTCTTCTTCTTTGCAACGGGTAGAATGATCACTGCATTATCTCCTCATAGGGCTGTTGTAAAGAGAGTAACCCTGAAGGAGGGTGAAGGGACCTGTGATGTCACTGGTGTAGGGAACACTGGGTAAGGGGAATCCCTCTTCCAGTGTAGGTCAGCACCTTCTCTGCAGCAATTTATAGTCTCACAGAGTTGCCTAAAGCCCTGAGTCTTGCCCAGAGTCAGACAGCCATTATATGTCAAGAGGCAGGATTTGAACCCAAGTCTTCTTGACCTGAAGTCAGCCCTCTAACTACTGTGCCACACAGGCTCAAACATTCCAGAAATAGGAGATCTGGTTGTTGGCGCCATGATTCCCATCCCGTACCTTTGGGGCTAGGCCCCCTGCAGGGCTGTGGGGTAGAGCAGCAGCAAGGAGCAGGAGGCAGTTCAGCACTGCTAGTACCCAGCGTTGAGCTAAGCAAATCCAAGGGGCCTGGATGCATTCGAAAGGCCTGGAGCTCCTGAGCCAAGAGACTGAAGCGTTCGGTCTGGCTGCGGCACTGCTCCTCCAGCTCCCTCACCCGGGCCTGGGAAGCAGAGGTCATGAGCCCCCAATCCCCAGAGGGGGAGGGCAGCCTCTGTCCCCCTTCCCCCAAGGAGGAATACCCCTTCCTTTTCTTTTCTCCTCTCCCACAGGGTTAAGACCACATCCCTTCCCAACAGCATGCCTCAAAGAGTTAAATGTCACTTCCCTTTCTCAGTCTCTATTGGGCCCTGAATCAGTGTCAGGTGCCAGGGAATGAAGACTGGGGGTAGAATCTGGGGGATTTTTCTTCTCTTAGTAGAATGGTACAGTGAGGAGGGCAAGGAAGAGCATTGACCCTGGAGTCAGAGAACCTTGCTTCAAATCCTACTTATATGGCCTTGAGCACTTAACCTCTCTGGGCCTCATTTTCATCGCCTGTAAAATGAGGAAGTTGGACTTCATGATCTCTAAGGCCCTTCTAGGCCTAGACTTTTGATCTCAAGATCTTATGGCACCTCTACTCACAATTCCAGTGTCCCTACCCTAGGAAACCGTCATGGTGCTCTGTGCATACGTTTGTATATACTCTGCGTACACCCAGCAAGCCTATACTGCTGCTTGTAAGCCTTTTCCAAGGTAAAATGAAATTGTTTCCATCTTCCTAGCCTCTGCCCCACCCCAATCAGTGTCAATTCTGGATTTTTCTCAGCTCCATTTCTTCTCACCTTCCCACTGTCACTGACCCAAATCCCCTACCACAGAGAGGTAAAGGGGAGGGGGAGACTGGAGACCTAGAGGTGGGGGTGGGGAATTCCATCTTCAAGATGACTCATAAAGATAATAATAAACCAAACACTACTCCTAAGTCTTCCCTAGGAGGGCCACTGGCCTATAGCCTGTAGCATAGAATCAAGACCTTTGGAACTAGAAGGAATCAGAGAGACCATTTAGAGCAATTTCCTCATTTTACAGATGAAAAGACAAAGAACTAGGGTTAGAACCCGGATCTCCTGACTCCCAGTCCAACACACCTTCCAATACATAGCACACCCCCTACCAAGATCTGCTTCCAAGTCCAGTATCAAGACATCATTGATGAACTTTCTGACAACCAGAGCTTTGAGAAACAGGATGTCGTGGGTTTGGGGTGGGGGGAGGTTGAGGGAGGATTTGGGGAGGGAATAGGGTGGGACCAAGTGGACTCTTCTCCAGATAGGGAAGAGGATGAGTCAACTGACTCTGGGATTTATGTAATCCCACCCCCACCTCTGGCTACTGTGATGACCTGTTTTCTCTGAACCCTGGATGGGAGAGAGCATGCTCAAAGTCAGCTTGTGGCGAGTTGAATAGGGGAGGTTTACAGGGTAAAGTGGGAGCCCACAGGCAAGAGAAGGGCATACCTGCATGGAATCCAGGGTAGACTGTGGCAGTAAAGAAAAGAGCAGAGAGGTTAGAACCCCTCTGGCCCACGTGTTTGCTTATTAAAGCCCCATGGGGCAGGAAGAGAAGGGGGAGAAGGGGAAGAAGGGAGAGAGGGAAGGGGACAGGGAAAGAAACCAGCTGCACTGTGATTCCAGGACTGAGAGAGCAGAGCCTGAAAGGAAAGGAGATGCCCAGAGGTAAGGGTAGCACCTGTGAGGGCAGATGGAGAAACCTAGCCCTAAGGGGAGGCAGCTTCTGGCTGGGAGCCCTCCTCCAAGGTGGTTTTGAACCAACCAGAAGGAGGCAGCTCAGGTGGGGCAGGCAGAGCTCTCTCCTCCTCCGGGTGTGAGCCGGCATCCATCTCCAGCCTCCCACTCAAGGTGACTGATTCATGGTCCTGAGGAACCCTTCCTCCACCCACCAATACAACTCCCCACAAATATCAGGCAGTGTGGCTCTGTTTCTGGTCCCCTGCCTCAGGCCCCAGGGGACAGAAACATTCTTTCCTAGAGCTGATGGTCTGCCTGAGGTCAGTAGCCTACCAGGGAGTTCCCACAATCCTCCCTGCCCATACCCTACACTCCCAGCAACAGTCTCTGAGACTCCCATTACCTCCAAGAGCTGCACAGCCCCTTCATGTTCTCTCTTGGCCTGGGCCTGGGCCTGTGGGCAGGAGTCACAGGTTATAGAGGTACTGGGGAACAGGGAGCAAGGTAAAGGGAAGAGAGGAGGAGAATGGAGGGGGGGGGGAACGAAGGGGAGAGGAAGCACAGGGTGGGGGAGAGTGGAAACAGTTGGAAAAGAGAGAGGGAGTCAAGAAGGGGGAGGGGGGAAGGGGGAAGGGGGAGCGAGGGGAGGAAGAAGAGGGATAGTCTAAAGGAAATTAGTATCACCCACAGATAGAGCAGATGGGAGGGCCTGGAATCAAATAACCAGGGTAGGTCCTGGACCCCAACTTTACCTATATTAACCCCATCCCCAAGGGTAAGATTCTTCTTAGGGACCTAGGGTTGGTGCAGAAGAAGATAATTGCCCTTTCCCCTTTTCTTGATGGGGGAAATACATCAAAACCCTCTAGCCCAATCTCACACTGTTTCCTTCCCTCCCACCCCATTCTAGCTCTCTCCTTCCTTATTTAGGTACCTAGACTCTACCTCATTCCCTCCTTCGTGGATGGTGCTACTCAGCCTAGCCTCAGTCTCCATCACAGAGGCCCCTCTCCCTACCTGCTGAAGCCTCAGGACCTCTTCCTGCTTTTCCTGCAAACCTATCCGGGCCTGCTCATGCTCCAATTCCAGCTGCTGCCTCCTCTGGGCCACCTCTCGCATATGCTGCAACACACAGAGCCCCCAGTGATTGAGTTTGTCCCCATTGGCCCCTAGTCCTATGCTCTGGTTTGTTTTTCTAGTTAAACTGAAGCAAAATAGATTTTTTTGTTCCAGCACCTTATTTTAAACCTTTGTGAATCTGTTTACGGTGTGTTTCTTAACAGCATCTCATTGGATTATGCTTTCTAATCCAGTCTGCCATCTTCTTCCATTTTATGGGTTAGTTCATCCCATTCACATTCACAGTTCTACTCATTCATTGTGCTATTTATCTCCATCCTGTTGTCTTGTACTCTCTTCTCTCTTACCATCACCATCCCCCCACCTTGATAAAGAAGAGGGTGGCAAGAGAAGAATGAGTTCTATTCTTTATGTAATCTGCTTTCATGTTTGTGCCCTACCTCTTCTCTTCCTCCCATCCATTCACAGCTTCTTACTGTCTTTTATTTTTTACTTTTAAAACCTGATTTTAAAACCTTTTTCTAAAGTTTTTTTTTATTATGACTAATCTTTCCTTAAATATGTCTCCCTCTTATTTTCCCCCTCTCCTGTCTCTCTGTTTCTCTGAGTTGACTCCATTTTACACCAAACGTGTGTGTGTGTGTGTGTGTGTGTGTGTGTATGTGTGTGTATGTTTTCTATCCTCCTTTGACCAGTTCAGATGAAACTGTAATACTGCTTCCTCCTACTCTGCTATCTTTGCCAGTCCTTAATCCCCTTCAGTTCTACCCCATGCTTTCTTCCTCCTACAAAAAGTCTACCAGCATCCTCTCAAATCCCCTGCACACCAACACTCCTCCTATTCCCCAGTTCTCCCCTTCCTACTATCCCCATCCCCTGTATTTCTGCTCCCTATCATGTTCCCCAACTTACCTTCAGCACCTGCTCTAGGCTCTCCAGCTTGCTCTGGAGTCCCTGGCTCCTTCGAAGGGCTGAGTCCCTCTCTTCTGTCACCCCCTGGAGCTGGCCCCTCAGCTCTGCATTCTCAGATTCCACCTGGAAGGAGGGGAGAACTTAAACCCTCAGTGGAGCTAGGAGTCTAGGGATAGGGGAGGTTGGGAGCTGTTGTCTACATAGGGGTCTCTATCTCCTGGGCTGATCAGAAGAGAAGTGATAGCTTCTATAACCACCCAACTCTCCCGACACCCCAGCTTTATTCTCCACCCAAGGCCCAACAGCCTGGCCTAGGGGAGGCATGGAGAGGGAGGAGAAAGATGCCTAGGCCTACCCAGCTCCCCCTAAGTCAGGCTGGTACCTCCTCCTTCCCTGAGGCTCTGCCACTGAGCCTAGAGTTCTCCTCCACCAGTCGGGCATTCTCACTCTGCGCCTTTCGAAGCTGGAGTTCCTAGTAGAAGTGAAGGAATTCTGGGGATCACAAGGCAGAGAATCATGCCCACCTGCTGAGTCTTCTAGCCCTCCACCCCCACCCCCAACACGTTTACACCCAAGTCTGCCTACTCTCATTAATGAGCTCTTTGGATCCTACCCTCTCTAGAGTGGAGGCCCCTCTCTCCCTGTTCCCAGTCATTCCTCTCCACCCCACTCTTCCCCGTACACACATTCATCCCCTGGAAGGCCTGAAAGGAAGGGAACTGAAGTCCAGAGATGCAAGACTCAAACCCAGACTCCTGATTCCAAATGCAAAGGCCTAAGTTGGTTTAGGGACAGTCTTAACCCAGAAGCAAGGGGATCGATGAGATGAACTCTTTGGATCCCACTAGGAAACACTCGTCCCTACATGCTAGCTAGGACACACTGCCCCGCCTTGTTGTCCTGCTCACCAACTCCTCACATCGTCTCTGTTTCTTCCTCACTTCATGCTCAAGGGTCTCCCATTTCTTCCGTTTCTTGCCAAGTTCTAATTCCTGTGGAAATCAGAAATGGGCTTCCATCTGGCTCTACTGTCAGCAACACCCGGAAACATCTCACCCTGAGGATCTCAGACAACTGCCACTTTCCTCTCTGCTCACCACTAGCCCCGGCCACCTCTGCTTTGGCTGAATATTCTGAAACATTGAGGTCCTGATACCACCCTGACCCACTCTCTACATTGGCCTATCCCTGGGGATAATGGGAACAAAGCCCAGGTTAGTGTCCCCATGAGAGTATACTACCCCCTGTTAGCATAGGGTTGGTTCTACCTCCTACTACTCTGAGTTGGGAAAGTATAAAGAAGCACTCCACTTGAGTGGAGGCCTGAGAGCTCAGGTTTCTTCTCTCTTATTAGCAGACTACTTACTAATATGCTCAGGAAAAACATTTTGTTATTATTTAGACCTGTGGGTTTTTTCCCATTAAGAATACCCTCTACTAATTCAGACCAGCTCCTGCTCTGCCTCTTACAGAGAGTTGCCTGAGTCACTAAGACGTTAAGCAATATGCCCAGAGTCAGCATGAGTCAGAGGCAAGATCTGAACCCAGCTCTTCCTGGTTTTAAGGCCGCCCCTCAATCCAATATTCCCGTGCTGCCTTCCTCAGAAGCCATGATAACGGCTCCAAGTGGCATATATGACTATTGGCCTATGCCAGATGGATAGAGGACCACAAATCAAGGCTTACAGGGGATATCAAGGGCCATCTAATTCAAACTCTCGAATATCCATAAAAGCTGTGGAAAAGCAGGCCCCTGAAGGCAACAGTTGGACTTTACTGAAAACTCTGTTGTTCCTCCTACCTTGAAATGAGCTGCCTTCACCTAATTAACCCTAGGCCTATTTTACCCTTTGGTTCCTATGAAGACACAATGCACAAACTGATGACTTTAGAACCAAGCTTTTCCTAGAATTAAAGCAATTTTAAAAGAAACTAGGACCAGGGAGGGGGAAAAAACAATCTCTTTGAGATCAGTCTATTCCCAGACCATGAATTTGACAAATTAGAATCCACAGCAGACATATTGTTCAACCCTGTCCCATGTCCTTTTCCAAACTAAATGCAAATTCTTCTGGAAGATACCCATGTGCTCTATAATGATCTTTTGTACAGCTAATGAGCATGTAGGGAAGTAACACATTGTCCAGGCCAGATAGACTGTACCTGAAAGAGATGGTCTCTGCCAAGAACTCTTGTATACATCTCTACTACAGTAAAATGACAATGACATATATCTATGTTTTCTGTAAGTCTAAAACATACACATATGTTGAACAGAATCAGTTTCCTCTCTTTTGCTGATGTTTCTTGTTTTGAAAAGGATGATTTAATGTTTTAGTGGGTTTATTTCTTTCCTCCTCTGTCTTTGTTGCTATTTCTTGTTTTGGGGTGGACAAGTTCATGTGTGATTTTTGTTTCCTCTCTCCTTATCTCTGTCTCTCTACCTCTGTCTCTGTCTTTCTCCTTTCCTCTCTCTTCTCTTCTCTCTCTCTCTCTCTCTCTCTCTCTCTCTCTCTCTCCCTGTCTCCTCCTCCTCTTCCTCCTCCCCCCCCAGAGAAGAGTCCATAAAATATTTTCCCTGTCTTCTTCCCTTCCTCCTACCCCCCAACACAGCCTTTCACTTTCTCAGCATTTTCTCACTTTTTCTAAGGCCTAGAAAGTCTCTTGATGTTTTCCTCCCCTCTAATCAGGATCTCCAAAACACCTCAGCAAGAATGAGCTAGAGGGGCCCTTGGATGTAGATCCTTCTTGCTTTGCCATCTGTTCTGCTGAGAGACATTACAGTATAGTGCTTAAAGAGGCAAACTGGAAGCCAGTAAGACATGGATTCCAGTCCAGCTGCTATTGACACGTACTGGCTGAATGACCCTCTCTCCATCACTTAACCTCTCAGGGCCCTAGGCAACTGTCCAAGACCTGTATTGGTGGAAGGAATTTGCTCCAACACATTCCCTATACCAAGAAAATAACAGACCCAGTCCTTATCCTTTGTCTTCCCCAAGGTACTTTGGCAGCCATCTATAGCATCCACATCTGTCCCAATATAATGTGTGTGTGTGTGTGTGTGTGTGTTCTCTCCATCTGGTGAGTCCTGTTCATCTGTCTTTGTCTCCATCTTCTTTCAATCTGAGGTCTGCTTCATTTGCTATTAGAAGTTATTAAAGTGAAGAAAAAGATCTAAGTCTCATCTTGGAGAACAATGGTTTGCATACTTGCCTAAAATTTCCCCAATATGAGCAGCGTATATTTTTATTCCCTCTGTTTAATAAATTTACAGTAGCCTCAAAGCTCTGATCCTTTGTTCAAGTACCACCTCTGACACATACCGGCTACATGACTCAACAAATCACTTAACCTCCCAGGGCCCACCCGGGACAACTCTCTCAGACTCTACATTGGAGAGTAGTTGCTGATCTGCTTTGGTAGAGGGAGTTCCTCACCTGGAGCTCCTTATAGGCAGGGAAATCACAAGACCAGTCTCGATAAATAAACACACTTCTGTTTTCAAAGAAAACCTGTGTGAGTTGTTGTGTGTAAACTATGAAGACTCTTGCCAACATTGAAAGATCCTAAGGTCATTAGATGCTCAGAATATAGGTAAAATGGGGTTCTTAGCCTAGGATCAATGGGTAGATTCCAGGAGGTCCATTATATCTTTATTTTCACTAACCTGTAACTGACATTTAGCATTTCCTTCAGTTATGAATGTAGATGACAAAACATGGTTCTGGGGGGCCCATAGGCTTCACCAGATGGCCATGAAGGTCCATGACACAGAAAAGGTTGAGAATTCCTGGGATAAATGAAACTTATATGTCCATAAAGAGAGTTTCCATCATGGTCCCTTTTCTCTCAACCAGTATCTTGCCTTGGAGAATCTACACCTACTTCAGCCAGCCCAGGTACTACAGTTATCCTTTCCACATCACAACTTTCCCCATAGTGGTTTCAATATAATTGTGGGTTGGCATAAGAAATTAAATGGGAATTTGGGGGGGAATTTAGCAGAAGCCACAGATGGCATACACAGGCCAGCAGATGACACAGAAAAAAGTTTAGAAATTCAGAAACGCATAAAATATGTACAGCATCAATGTATTTTATCTCTTAATACCACAATAATTCAGAATTCTTCTTTGGTATGAGGGGAAGAGCCAAAAATTTTATGCAGATTTTCCAGATTGTGGGGGTGCCGCACCCCTGACCCCCATGATATGGAAGGGATAACTGCATATGGTTGTACTTACCAATTCTACAATTGCAGTTAGCCCATTTAGAATTCTGGCTATTATCATTAAATGTGGACTTTTACAGCAATTTAAGCTTTGCCAAACACTTCCCTCACAACAACCCTGTGAGGAACATGGTAGAAATAGCATCACCTTAATGTAAAATCAGTCTGGAAAGACAGGGGCCAGAGTGTGATGGATTCTAATGTCAAACTTGGGAGTGATTTTGCCTTATTATCCTAAAGGCAAAAAGGAGCCAGTGGAGTTCCTTAAGAAGGAGAGTAATGCAGTCAGAACTGAGTTTTAAGAATATTGTTTTGGAATCTCATCACTCTCATTTTGCAGGTGAGGAAACTGAGGTATGGAGAAGCCAGGTAATTTGCCCATGCTCACACAACTACTGGGAGTCTGAGGCAGCATTTGAACTCAGGTCTCCTCACTCTAAGGCCATCACCTATTCCAATATGCCAAGCTGTCTCTCTCAAAGAGCATCATAGGATGTTTGCAGTTAGAAATAACTTTAAAAGTCTTGGAATCTACTCATCTCTTTTATATATATGGAAACTGAGGCGTAGCAAAGTTGAATAATTTCCCCAAGGTCACACAGGTAAGTAAGCAGCATAGCCCAGCTCAAATCTGTAACAATTTGAACCCAGGTCCTCGGACACCAACTTAGCAATGAATTCAGCTGTTTCTTTTTGGGGGAGGAAGAGGGGATGGGGAGAAATAGGGTCTAGACCTGGTAAGGAACTCCTAGTGTGGAAGCTCCCTTCCTGACACTGATTGATAACTCATGACTTTTAACGAATAAACTATATATTGTCCCCTACCAAAATAATAAATAAATGAACTTGAACTCTCCTTGATGTTCCCCTTACTACCTAACAGGACCATGCCTCAGTTTAACTGGGGTAATGAATTTCTTTGCCCACCTCTGCCACCAGGCATAGTGAATGATCTAAGCCTGGGACTAGAGAATGGCCTTCAATGCTGGTCCTATCTGCCTGAGGTCATTTCTTTAGGTAGAAAAAGGAGATGGCAAAGGCCACAAAGTGGGGCTCAGAGAAGGTTGGCCACACAAGACTCTCCAATGGATGAGAGCTGAGTCTCTCTTGCTAAAATTCTGATAGGATGAAGATACAGCTGTCCCCTTTGGGCCCTGCTTTAGATGACTGTGGGCACCCATGTTGCCATAGCCAAGAAAAAGTATGAGAGGTAAGGACAAGGTTCCAGAAGCCACAATGGACCCCATATCACTATGTCATCACTTAGATAAATAGATAAGCTCTCACAGACCGTGAGATGTGAAGCGATTATCAAAGATCATGGAGTCAGTATGTCAGAAGCAGGACACAGCACCCAGGATCAGAATTCTGGTTCTCTCTATCCACTACTACAGGTGCCTCTCTAAATCCCCAACCCCAAGTGAGGGAGAACCAAGGAAATATAAAGCCAGAATTCTGCTCCCAACGCCTCAAAAAAAATCAGTATGACTAGATCTGACACGAGTCACCCCCAAAGTTCACAAGGGTCCCACAAAGCTCACCAATTGCTTGACCCTCTGCTGGCTTTCTGGCTCTGCTAATGAGACCCCCTCTGGTAGGATATCCACGTCATCCTGGAGTCTAGCCAAGGGCACTGCCTGGAAATGGCCAAAAGAATTTGACCCTCCCTGCAGAACGGACTGGTCCTTTAACCAGTCTGCCCTGCCCATGTCCATCCTGAACCTGGAAGGTTCTGACCAGACCTCACAGGCAGCATGAGGTCACCATTTGGGGTTGGAAAAAGGGAAGAAAGTCTGTATCCTCTCCTAGGTTTCATCCATTACTGGCTGTGTGACCTTCAATGAGACAGTTACCCTATATTCCCCATCTCTCCCGGATGGGATGCCCTACTCTGTCTCCTGGGGCAAATGGGAGGCATGAGTGCTTTGAGATCCTAACAAGTACTTTGGGTCCTGAGAGACCATTCTTGCTATCCAGGCCACCGTTTCCCATTTTAGCTATTTTCCCTTGTCCCCACCCGCTAACCTGTATTAAATAGGATTCTGTCCTCTCCTGAGTGCCCTTCAGCAGACAGCAGAGAATCTGGAGGATGATTCATCCGCCATGTCAAGGCTTTGGGACCCTTTCAGAACTGAGGAAGGCAGATCACCCAGACTCAGCATAGAGAAGGATCAATGAATAAAAACAGCTACCGTCTGTGTAGCACTTGAAGGTTTGCAAAGTGCTTCACGTCTATTATTTCATCTGATCCTCACAGCAATCCTGAGACGGAGGGGCTGTTATCATCCCCATTTTACAGATGAGTAAACTGAGGCAGACAGGAGTTAAGTAACTTGCCCAGGGTCACACAGCTAGTAAGTGTCTGAATCAGGATTCAAGTTCGGGTCTTTCTGAGCCCAGGTCCCACACTCTATCCAAGGCACTTTCCAACCATTGCTTCCCACCACCACCAGTACCCACCCCCCCAACGCCGCCTCCCTTCCTGAGTCAGATCTCCCCTCACTCGGGACCACTTCTCTACTTCCCCAGGGAACAGGTCCAGCCCAAATCAAACACCCAGGGAGTGAAAAGCTGGGGAAAAGCTACAGATACTCCAATCTGAGCCTTAAGCAGCTATTCTCTCCTCATCCAGCTTGGTCACCACGGGGTTAATGATGTACCAAGTCTAACTCGATAAGAAGGGAGTGAGGGTAAACAGCGCTGGTTCTTTTGGGAACCTGCCACCTCTCCTCTCCTCAGCTCCCACCAGGTCCCCAAAGCTTGTGCTCCTCACTACGTCCCTTTCTTGCCCCTCAGCTCCTGTGGGATGTGAGGGCAGGGAAAACCGTCAAGTTTCTAAGAAGGGTCAGAATCTGATACAGGGCTCAGGCCCTCCTCTAGCTCCCTCAAGGTGTCTCTAACCTCTCCAACTCATTCCCTATCCCCATCCCTCCCCCTCAGCTCCTGCCCAGCCCTCTGCCCTACACAGCTGGACTTGCCCCACACCATCCTGACTCTGCGGGAGAGCTGGCATCATTGATCCTGGGAGATCGGCTCCTACCTGGAGCTGGGACTGAGGACAGGATGGGGCACGGGGCAAATGCCCCTCAGGGCACTAAAGCCAAAGATGCCTGGGCAACTGTGGGGAGCCAGGCCACTGGTGCCGGAGGAAGCGTCCCAGGCAGCGGGCTCAGCCCAGAGAGCGGCTGCCACGGCAACCAGAGGGATTTACTGGGCTATACCACTCAGCTGGGGGGAAGAGGGAGGAGGAAGGAGGACAGAGGCCTGGCTGGTACAATTCAGCTCAGCTGCTGGAAGGTTGGGGATGAACACATCTCAGCCTCTAGCCGTGGCTGGACAGAGAATCTAGGCTGGAGGATGCCTGGAACTTCTCCTCCTAGCTTGGGGACAGCAGCAGGGGACTCACCGGAGGATTACCTGGGGGTAACTAGGAAGGGCATGATAGAAAAAGAGGGATCTAGCTGGACCAGGGAGGTTGGAAAATTGCAAGACTGGACTACAGAGAGGCAGGGAAGATGTCAGAGGATGAAAACTAGAGTCCTTTGAGGAAATTGAACATGGACTGGAGGGGATGGGGGCCGTTGCTGAACTGGGGCATGCTACTCTGCCCTGCTTTGTAATCCTCCTCTATTTCCTCTGGCCCCTCAGCTGATCTCATCTCTTCATACCTCCAATGTGGGAGGCTAGGGGGCACAGGGTAGAGATGGAGGCTGGCAGGATCCTACGGTTCTCCTCTTCCTCCATCTGATCTCCCTACCTGAGGAGATGGAGAGCCTCATTGACACCCCCCCCCCAGGATCTGCCTGCTGCTCAGGGTTCTCACCTCCCCAGGGGCCCCAGGGGCAGGGGGCAGCACAGTAGTGTCCAGGGGACTGGGGGACCCTGTCAGGGGGACCTCTTGCAGATTCCTCAGGGCGATCTGCCGCTGCAGCCTCAGAACCTCCTGCTGGGACTCCCGAAGAAGCCGGTCAAAGTCCCACACATTCAGCCATTGGGGGCCTTCCTGCCACACAGAATCCAGACACCATCAGGAGAGTGATCAGACCAGGTCTCAGGTCTTGCCCACCCCCCACCCTCCAAACCCTCATTTCCCCTGAGCTCTATTCCAGTTTCCAGACATCCCAGTCCAGGATTCCTCATCCTATCCCAGTCATACCCATAACCAGAGGCTCTGACCTCCTTCTTCAGGCATGTCTATTCATCTGACACTCCTCCCCTAGGCTCAGGAAAGCTTCTCACAGCTGTGAACCCCACTCCCCTTTTCACAAGCTATATAAGACAGGAAAGCTTGGCAGGGGGTACAGGATTCTGCCCAGTAAGGAATAGGTATGTCCATAGGTTTACATCTACACATAGCTTCCCACACATCCATATAGAAATATATATATTACACACACACATATCGGTCCCAGACACATGCATTTGTTTGCATGTACATGTCTTTACAGCTACATTGACACATTCATATACAGGCATCTGCAAAGCACATACATGCCTATGTTTATGTCCATTCATCCGGCAAATTTGGTGCTTGCCAACCCCCCAGGAGTGTGGCTCATTTATCCCCCATGGCTCAGGGCCCTCTTTTTCTCCCCTCCCACCTGGGCTGTGGCTGGGAGAACCCACTCCCCAGAATTCTCCATCTTCTGCCAACCCTTGCAACTCATTAGCATCTCATCAGCATTCTAATTATAAGGTAGGCCCTGAGTGGCATTAAGGGAACAAGAAGAAACCTCTTGGTGGGGACAGGAGAGTAAAAGGGATGAAGGACCAACCAGGGAGTAGGGTCTGCTCTGCGCCCACCCTACACATGCCCACCATACCTTGCCCTCAGAGCTGAGTCGTGCTTGAAGCTCCTGGCACTGCCTCTGCAGGTGAGCGATCTGCTTGTCCTTGGCCAGGAGGGCACTAGCTGTCTCACTGAGGTCACGGGCTCTTTGACCAGCCAGGGCCTTCCTGGCCAGCTCCAGGCCAGCACCCGGACGGGGCATGGGAGCATTCACCTGTCCAGAGGCCAAGAGTTTTCTTGTTAAAATCTGGCTCCTTCTCTCCCTTGTCCCGGTGCTTACCGCTCTCCACCCTCAAATAGGGGAAAGAGTAGAGGCAATATGAGAACCCAGAAGTTTTGGTTTAGGCAGAGGCCTGCCCCCACTGGCTCCCCCAGGGTGAATTCTTCTTGGACTGTGATATGTGGGCCACAGACACTCTTCACAGGATAGCATTCAGGTTCCCGTTAAGGCGGAGGGCTTTCCCCTCATACTGAGTGGGATTGAAAGAGTTAATGAAGCAATAGTTAAGCCTGGGAACAGCTGGGAAGCTAGAACAGCTAAAATAGGGCTGCCACACTGATGGGTGCCCCCTCACACAAATACACACGCATACCCAGGAGTACTCAGCAGGCCTCCACATCAGAGTCAGCTCAAATGAGAATCTGGGCAGCCTACTTCCAAGCTTTGCTCAGGGGAAGGGATTATCTTTGACTCCTTAGGCCATACCCCAGAACTCCCAGTCCTCTGAAACTACAGCCTCCTAGATTTTATCACTGTTCCACTTTGCCACTTCTCATTTTCTGTGTTTATCTAGTTTCCCAGAGGCTCCCAATTCCTGGGTTTTCCTGTCAGCTTCCAATCAAGACCACTTGTATTACCAGTTTCCCAGACATCCACTGTCTCATTCCCTCATCCCATAGTCCCTCGGTCTTCCAATCCCCCAGCTCCGCAGCCCTCAGGTGTCTCATCCCCCCAGACTCTAGCCCTCACCATGAGCAGGTTGGCCTCCTGGAGCTTGTGGGCCCTCTCTTCTAGCCGTTTGGCAATGACTGCCAGTTCTGCATTCTTCCTCTTCAACCTCCTCACCTTCTCCTCTGTCTCAGGGAAGCTGCTTTTTCGCTGGGAGTAGACCCAAGATTTAGTAGAATGGAGAGGTCTCATAGCATCCAGCCCTGCCAACTAACCCCTATACTATTCCCCTGGTTTTCCTACCTCCAGCCCCAAGGCTCTGTGGGGCTTGGAGTCAACAGCTCACCCTCTCTAGGCCTTGGTGTTTGAAAGGGGGAAGATACCTCTCTCTCCAAAGGGAACTGGCAAGGGATGGGAACTAAAAAGTCAGAACATCTAGTTCCTATTCCTGATTTCCCACCCTCTACCTCCACCACCCACTCCCACCTTAAAGCTTTTTGCTTCCTCCGCAATGCTGCCCCATGCTCAGGTTCCTCCAACCTCTCACCAGCTGTTGGTTCTCCTCCTTCAGGATGGCACATCGACGTTGCATTTCACCTAGAGCCCTTAGCAGTTCCATGTTAGGCCTCACCCCACAACCTGAGTCCAACCAGTTCTGACAGGGAAAGAAGAAGGCATGCAGGCCTCATTGGGAGCCCTCCCTTCTCAACAGCCAGGTTGCTCCCCATTCCAAACACCACCACCACCTTTTACTTGTTGAGCAAGAGTTCTTAACCTGGGGTCTATGGATAGATCTCTAGGTGAGAGGTCTGTGAACTAGGATTGGGAAAAAATGTATCTTATTTTCATTAATCTCCAACTGAAATTCAGCATTTCTTTCAATTATTTCAAAACATGATTCTGAGAAGGGGCCCATAGGCTTTACCAGACTGACTACCAAAGGGGTCCATGACAGAAAAAATGGTTAAGAACTCCTGTCATGGAGTCTGAAGAGAATCAGAAGACAAGAGTGAGGAGGAGGTCCTTTCCCCAAGAACCTTGACCTCTCAAGAAAGTTCAAAAGGGGAACAAACGGGAAGAGAAGGAGGTTTGCCTTAGTATGCCCTACCCTCCTGGCTCACACTGGCACCATTTGACCCTGGGCCCTTCCTGCTACCATTGTCCCAGGCTCACTTCCACTCTCCCAGGAAAGTCCCACTTTGAGGCAAAAACTGGGAGATTGGGGTGGGCATGGGGACTCTGGCCCTTATCGTTTTCATGGCTCTCTCAATTCTCCCTCTCTCCACACTGCTAGGATTTTCTACCAATTCTAACCCTTTCTCCCAGCTGCCTGGCTGTTCCCCAGAAGTGATGCCCCCAGTCCCAGACTCCATGGCCTTCTCTGCCTCCTGTTATATCTGCCCCATCTCCTACTGCCTCCCTATACTCCATCCCCCACCCCAAGACTTATTCCCTCTAAGCTTCCCTCCCACTTTCTTCTCCCTCCCTTCAAGAGCTAAGCACCCCTAAGGAGAAGGAGGCAGCAAGCCTAGGGAATGTGAGGGTTGCAAAGAAAGATAGAATGAGGCAGAGGCAGACAGCACCAGTCAGGGAAAATGTCAGACCCAGAGAGACAGATGGACATCAAGACAAGGAGACAGGCAAAGATGGGCAGATAGTGTCACCTAGTCAGGCACAGAGCTAGACTGACAGAGACCCAGAGAGATAGGGCCTAAGGCAGAGAAGGAATGACAGATGCAGAACCAGGCTCCCAGACAGGGAGGGAGAAGGAGACGCAGTGGGGCTGCAGCTCTGGCTAATGCCATGTGCTGAAACTGAAATGGCATCAGCTAGGGCCCCCAAATCCTCACCCTCTCTACTCCCTACAAGCCAGCCCCTCCAAACAACCTTCTTACCTGGAGGGAATCCTCTGGGTCCCAACACTGTAGCCTCCTCCTGTTGGATCCAGGGCTCTCTGGGAGCTGGGTGGCACTCAGGAGGCTGTTTGCTTTGGGCGACACAGCCTCTTCCCCTCCAGATGGAGTGTCCTCCATCTGTCCAGGGCTCCCAGACTCCCCTGGCTCTAGGTTCTCCCCAGGGTCCAGCTCTTCAGCCTCCAAAGCCACCAGGGCATCACCCCACATTGGAGCTGTGCTCCCTGGCACATCCCCTGGGTTCGGGGCCCAGCCAGGCCAGCCGGGCAATGCCTGTGGTTCCATTGCTCCTTGCTCCCCTTTCTCCCTTGATGGGGAGGGGGGGAGCTCAGATCCTCTGTGGCACTGCAGGACCCCAGGGCCAAAGACCAGGGGCATCACCCTGCCAAATGAGGGCACAGCGTAGGGTCATGTTGGGCCAGGACCTCTCCTCTGGTCAGTCTCCTGGCTCCACGCACTCCGTCCAAGGTCGGCAGCGAGAGATCTTTCCTGCCTACAAAGACAAGCCGAGCTGCTGGAATTGAAGCTGGGGTTTGTGTGTGAGTGTGCGCCAGTCTCCGTGTGTGAGCGAAAGAGGGTGTCCCTGTGGGGGCAATGTGAGGAGGCCAGAGACAGTTTCACCAGATGAAAGCATGGATCTCCGTGCGTGGATCAGTGGCAGGAGATGTTGGGGGAGTGTATGTGGGAGGGGGTGTCTTTGTGTGTGTGTGTGTCTGTGTCTGTGAGTGTGTGTCTTGCTGGTGTGGTTTAGTAGATGGGTATCGCTATCATTAATTGTATTTGCATGTGTGTCAATGTCTCTGTATGACAGTGCCTCTATATGCTCATGTGTCCCCTTCTATGTATATGGTGCAGTATCTTTGGGTCTATCTGGCCATCCGCTGAATAGGCTTCAATCCCTTCTCCACAGCACAGACCAGGCTCTGTTTTGGGCTGGGGGCGGGGGTGACGCTGGTTGCCTGCCCGGCCCCCTTCTCCCTCCCTATCTGTCTCTGCTCTGTTCTGTGGCTCTTCTGGGTCCTAAGGAGGCCTGGGACGATGTGCCGCCTGCCTCATAGTCTCTCCCTTAGAAGTCAATGGTTCAGCTCTAAGAAATCCTGAGTTCCCCAACCGCTCCCTGTGCCTCAAGGTCCTTGGTATGGAAGAGGGTCCAAGCACTGGGGTGTGCATGGAGATAGGGGGATAAAGAATGCTCCCCTCCCCCCACTCCTCCCCTCCTCACCAGCCAGCCAATAGAAAGCCAGCTGCTGGTTTCCATGGTGATGGCGCTGCAATGGTAGGCAGGATAGACAGGCAGGGTCGGCGACTGGGGGACTGGGTAGTCCGTTCCTCCTGGGATCTGCTGCCTAGGTAGGACACATACAACACACATTCACACTACCGCTTCCAGAGCACACTGAGAGAAAGGGATGGGATGGGATGGGATGGGACGAGAAAGGGATTGGAATGCAACCACATACCTACGCCTTCCCTCCTCCCTGGTAGCAGAGAGGTCTGAGAGACAGCAGTGAGAGGAATAGAAAGACAGAAGGAGATAGAGAAGGCAAGAAAGAATGAGGGAGGAGGGAAAGAGAGAAAGAGAGGAGGAGGAGACAGAGGGGAGGGAGGGAGGAGAGAGAGAGAGAGAGAGAAATAGAGAGACAGAGAGAAAGACAGAGAGACAGAGACAGAGAGAGATAGAGAGAGAGGCAGAGAGAGAGACAGACAGAGACAGAGAGGGGGAGAGAGAGACACACAGAGACACAGAGAGAGAGACACGGGGAGGGAAGGTAGAGGAAGAGGAAGAGGGAGAGGGAAAGGGAGGGGGAGAAAAATGGAAAGGCAGAAAAGAGACTGAGAAACTAACAGAAAAATGGAAATAGAAATAGAGAGACAGAGAGAGGGAGAAACAAAGATCCAGAATCCTTCACAGCTCCGTCTCTCTAGATCCCACAAGTTTCTTGGAGAAAGCCCACATCCTCTTCAGTTCTTCCCTCTTTTACCTCCAACTTCCAGGAAGTCTCCCCTCCTTTCTGCTGTCCACCCTCACTAGTGAGAAGTCGCTGTGGGTAAGGGACCCGGGAATACATTCCTACCCTTATGCGGAATGTAGTGGTCTGGCGGGAGAGTGGGCACGCACGTGGACTGGGTTGTGGGGTTCCCATCAGCATAGGGGTTCCTTGGGATCTAGAACAGTATCCACTATAATGGGAGCAGCTCTTCTCCATAGGTAACCCCCCTTTCCATGCGCCCTCATGTGGCATTCTGGGGAACAGACCACAGCCGGTTGAGGTGGGCTTTCTCAGAGTGGGTGATTCTGACTAATTAATGTCGGTGTCACCAGGAAAAGAGGGAAGGGGCTGTGTTTGTGTATGTATGAGTATGTCAGTGTGTGTATTAATGGGCCACTGTATAAGCGTGCCAACGTATGTGTATGTACCTGTGTGTTTGTGTTGGTGTACACACGTGTGTCTGTGTGTTTGCAGAAACATTATGGCATGGTGCAGAACGGGAGTGAAGAGGCCCTTGGGTTCCCTGGGGGAACGGCGGCCCCTGAGGGACACTCCCCCTCTAGACCTTAGTTTCCTCATTTATAAATTGAGGAAAATGAGTTTGAATTAGATGTCCTCTAAGGTGTCTCTTAACCCCAAAGTTTCCTTTCTGTCCGTGAGCCTCATTCGTTTTATTTCCTCTGGGGCTTTGCAGTGAGGCGGGGTGGGGAGGAGGGAAGGAGAAATAGCACCCCCTAGTGGGTGTGGATGCTTATGTAGCCCCAGGCCATAAGTGGGCAGGTGTTGGGTAAGGAGTGGGGGCGGTGGGGTGCAGGGAGTCATAGCCCTTCTGGGTCCTAGGCCTTTCCCCTTTCCCGCTCTCCTACTGTCCTGTCCTCACTTGTAACCAACCAGTATAGACTCTGTCCCTCTTGCAAGGGGCTGGCTCAGCCCCAGGATCCGCTTGCCCCCTCCCCACCCCACCCCATCCTACCCCAATGATCAGCACTCTCTTTAGAGGCAACAGAGAGGAAGCGAAGTACTGCTGGATCCCCATGATGACGGTGTCAGCCTCCCCCATCTCTGCCCTTCCTCCAGGTCTCAAAGACCCTGAAATGCCCACCATGTGCATTGCTTCTGATTCTCATGGCTGCCTCCCTTCCCCAACACCCAGCCGCTCAACCACTTGTCACTGTCCCACCGGTAACATAATTCTCAGACGACAAGGAAAGGACAAAATCAGTTCTTTATTAGTTGGAGGTCACAGACACAATTGTGGATTCCTTCCCCACCCCCATCATCTCTTCTTCCTCCTTGACTCCCGAGGCTTCTGGCTCCGTCGGGCCTCAGGTCCATGAGAATTACATGTCCAAGTTTCTCTGGGGATTTTATCCCCATACTTCGGAGAGGCCCCACCTTCCCAGCATTCCCTTATTCCTCTCCCCCCAGAATGCTGTTGAAGGGACCACAAGGTACTACCAGGGGTAGAAGAAGAGAGGGAAAGGACTCCCAGAATGTATGGGCTCTCCTCCGCTCCGCAGAGAGTTGTCCACGACAACAAAGGCTGGGGATGAGTTTCTGACTCAGCCCTTAGTAGATGTTGCCACTGGGGGCACTGGGCGGGAGCACAGAGTGGTCTTTGGGGAAGCTATTTACCTGCTCCTTGGCGCCACTAGGCTGAGAATCCTGAGAAGGGGCGGCGAGGGTGACGGATGGCGTGTCTCCGAAGCCCACAGTACACTCATCCATAAAGTAGGAAACACTACACCCTACATTGCTGTTAGTAGTGCTTTCTACTTTATGGGTGACTGCACTGTCTGTCTGTCTGTGTCTGTCCAGCTGGTGGGTCTGCCCACTTCCTCCTTCTGCCACCTGCTTGGAGAGAGACCCCACCCCCACCCCTACCCCAACCCTTCCCTTTGTCCCTCTTCCAAAAAGGCCTTTCTATTTCTAGTCCCCCCTCCCTAGCTCCAGACTTCTGGGACGACCCCTGAAGTGCAACTAGGGCAGTGAGGGACCCGCCCTGGGCCTCATGGGCGGTGACTCAGCATGGCGCTCATCCTCCCCTCCTTTCAGCCTCCCCCCCCACCCCCACCACTTCCTCTTTGGGTCCATCTCCTGTCCTCCAAAGCAACCCCCACAGCTACCACCCGCAGCCATTTTCTGGCAGAAACAGGTGTAAACAGTGGTTCCCACAACAATTTACCCCAATCTCACCAAATTCCCACCCCATTTCAGTGGTCCTTACTGACTTAGCCCTTTCCCCAAGAGCACTCCCCTTCTATGGATCCTCCCTTAACCAGTATAAAGGACATAATCTCCTCTTCAAGGCCTCCCCCAACCGGACCTCCCGGCCTGCTTCTGTTCTCCCATCCCTGCCTAGCCTTAGCTCTAGTTCAGGTCTCAATCACAAGAAGACCCTTAGTCCCTTACACCCTGCAGCTCCCTGATTGGCCCTCCCACCAGTGGTGAATCTTGGGCGCCACGGATGTGGTCATCTTGGGTGGAGGTAGCAATAGAGGGGTCTGCCCCAGGAGGGGCCATGTGCCTCTCTGCTGTCCCCAATTCCCATCACAAAGCCTCTTTCTGGCACCACCCTCTGGACCTCACTGGTTAACTCTGCCACCAAGGGTCTCTGACACTTCTTCCTCCATCTCTAGGGCTGAGAGGAACTTTTCAACCCTCATTCGAGCAGTAAAGAAAGAAAAGGTCTGGACACAAGGAACAACTCCTCCTCTGTTCTCTATCCCCCCAAAAGGTGGAATCAGAATTCAAACTTCACCTCCAAGGGTCCTAGCCTGAAACCTTGGTTCCCAGGCCCCTGCCCTCCTCAGCTTGACAATTCAAGACTGCGGGCCCTTCCTCAGTTCCTCTACTTGCCAGCCTGTCTTTCACTCTCTTTCTGCCCTAACTCCTAGTGCCTTGGGGTGCTACCCTACACCACCCCTCCTCCCCCACTCTCACTCCCCAGACCTTTCCTCCTCTCCTCAAGGCCTGTCCCAGGCCCAGCTTTTTTCTCTGACCTCCATCTTCCCCCCACGTTTGTGAGATGGGGAGAAGGGAGAGAAAGGAGGACGCGTCGACACTTACCTGGTGGTACTACCATGATGGAGTGGGTGAAGAGTCTCCTGTGTGCTTCAGGCGCTGAAATGGGGTCCTCTACTAAGTGAGCACAGTTTATAACCCCACGGACCACGTGGGGCTGACCACAAAGTGATCAACCCCATAGGGCTGCTGGCTCCACCCCTCCTCACTCCACCCCCACCCCCAACCAGGCAGGCGGCCCCAGGAGATTAGAGAACTCCTCCCCCCACCCTAGTCCCTGGGTTGGCAAGACAGACTGACAGGAAACCAGTAGCAATGCTGGGTCCTGGGGAGAGCAAGGGAAGGGGGAGGGTAGCAAAGGATACACATATCTGGGTAGATAGCATCAAAAAACCCTAGCCCACAGGACCCTGCTCCTTTACCTCATGGCACCTGGCAGGCACCCAGGGCCTCAGTTTTTTCACTCTATTTCTAGGTTATATATAGGCTGGCTATACCTCATCTGGGATTGGGAGGAAGGCTTCCAGAGGGCACATGGTGGGACAGTGACTGGTGGGACTCATGGGAATGAATCCTAGAGTGGAATAAAAACCTCGTCTCCCAGTATGAGGAAATGCCTCTTTTCCCCAGGCTCCTCCAGCCTAGAGACCAGAGAAATCTCTCAACTCTCTTGTCCAGAGGTGACACCTAGAGCCAAGGTGATTGAGCAGCCAGAAGCCTAAGTCTAAGCCTGCTGGACAACCTCAGTCAAAATATTCCACGCTCTGGGCCTCAGTTTCCCCCAGCAATGGCACTGAAGCATATGGTGGGGTGGGAGAAGGAAGGACAGGAGATTACCCCACTGCAGGGGCACAGGGAAAAAGGGAGCCAGATGAGTCCTGGAATAGAGCCAAGAACCCAACTCAGGGCCCTTCTGCAAGCATGGGGGGATGGATAACAGGGCAAGGAGAAACAGATGGGGCCTGAGCAGGAAGGGTGATTGGAGGCCCTTGGGACAGTTTGAGGTATAGATCAAGGGCCCCCAACTCCATATTCCCTGTGGGACCCCCTTGACCAGCTCTGTAACCAAAGGAATCCTAGCCTAGGAACATCTCTTAGCCAAAGCCCCCAGAAGTCAATGTACATATTTTCCCCTTTGAAAGGAACGAGCCAAGTTGGTGCTCAAGGAGGGTGGGGGTCGGCAGAGATACCTGAGGCAGGTGTGAGATGGAGGACTGGGTCTGAAGGGAGTGCCATTTTCTCTCTGGCCAGCACAGGGTTGAATTTGTCCCCTCCCTTCCCTGCAGTGAAATCCTAACTGGCCCCCTAAGGGGTCTGGTGGCAGGTGGAAGGGGGCAAATATAACAAGGATGAAGTGCTCGGCAGAGAAGGTGGGCAAGAGGGAAGATGGTTGAAAGTTTGGGGTAACTGAAGTGAAAATCTGTCCCCCCCACACACACTCTTCATCCCTAGGAAAGGAGAGGGGAAGAGACTCCTGGGTGAGCTCAGGGGAGCAGCAGGTGGGGGAGGGGCAGGGCTTAGCGGATGTGGGCACCAGGCTGGAGGGCCCGCCCACCTGCCCACCCCACCCCCTTCCCTCATGGTGGGGGGGCAGGGAAGAGGACAAGAGGCAGGAAGCAGCCCCAGTGCAGGGGCCCCCCATCCCCAAGGGTGGGGGGAAAGAGAGCACGAAGTGGAGGAAGGAGATGGAGATCTTAGCTGAGCTGGGGATCCAGCGGCCATGCTGAAGAAGGCTACCTGGGACCCCAATCCTATCTATCCCATTCCCCCTCATTAAGACTGTGGGCACTGTGGAATTGGGAAGAATCAAACCAGGGGAGAACTTCAAGAGAGGGTGAGCGTCTCTAAGGATCCAGAGAGAGAGGGGAACCTCTAGAAAGACCAAGTACTCCTTTGCACAAGGATTCCGTGGGGCCACCCTTTGGGTCCCCAACCCTGCACAGCCTCTCCACCTCGGCTCTCAACTTCATAGTCCCCACCACCCCTTCCCGAAAGGTTTCTCATTCACACATACAGACGAGAAGACTGACCAGCTTGATTCCCCTAACCCACAGTCACTACACCTCTGGCATCACCCCCTCCCAGAACCCTAAGGTGGAAGAAAGGGACAGCAGGATAGAGAGGAAAAGGAATCGAGACATGGATGGAACACAGAATCATAGATTTAGACCTGGAAGTGACCTCGGAGGTCACTGAGGCCTATCTCCTCATCTTACAGACGAGGAAACTGAGGTTAAAGCATTTTCCCCATAGCTTTAATAAGTATCTGAAGCAGCATTTGTACTCAGGTTTTCCTGGGTTCGGTCCAGTGTTCTAACTACTATTCTGTCTAGTCGCCTTATAGCAGGACAGAGGTCAGCTAAGGCCTTGCAAGCCAGGGGAAAGGGTAATGGTGGGGCAGTAGAGAGAATTGTAAGACTAGTGGGTCATATGGGCAGGAACAGGGCACTGCTCCTTTAAGAGACCCCCTCACTCCCTACCCCCGACCCTGGGTGGAGGGGAAGTAGCTGCAAGGAGTGATAAGAGGGATAAGAATATCATGTTTGCGCAGTAACCTGGCTTTCAGGATTCCCACCCCTCAGACACTCTTTCTCTGTCCTTTTTTCTCAGGGAGTCACCCCAGGTCTCCTCGTCCCTCCCCAAAGAGTGGTTCCCCCCACCCCAAGTACTGCCCTGGACAGGGTCCCTAGAAAGGCTGAAGACCTCTAGAAGTCCCATAGGAAACCAGAACTGGGAGGTACCTTAGGAATAATCTAATCCGACCCCCCTTCGTTTCACAGATGGAAACAGCTAAGGCCCAGCAAAGGTCAGAGACTTGTCTAAGGTCATACAACCAGTAAGCAAGAGAGTCAAAATTCAAACTCAGTTCTAGAGACAATAAGCTTGTTGACCTGGTATGCTGGAGCCAGTTCCTACTGGCTCTGGAGAGCTGGTTGTTAAATTTTCAGTGCGATCATTTACACTTTGAAAATTGACAAACAGTACAAATCAGGACTTGATTTATTTTTGTTGCTGTTGATTGTCTAGACTTAAAGAAAAAGTGACAGGGAAATTGCTAAATAGTGCAGATTAAACTTTAAAGTGTTTCCTGCGTGCACATTTCCCGCTGCACCCCGCCAGCTGCTTGGTAAACGTTTACCAGAACATCCCTGCTTATTGACTTGACTTCTAGAGACTACCAACTCAGTATTCTTTCTACTGTGACATTCTCTCTTTACAACATGAACCTTTTTGTTTCTACTCAATTCCTCTTCCTCTGTAGAGATGTGTGGAGAAGACCTTGGAGGCCTCAAGGATAACCTAGCCCAGCAGGCTGCAGCAGGTTCCACAAAGTTGGAAAGACTTCAAGTAGAGGTCCTTAGGTCTGATGGCCAAGGCCTGGCCTACCACCACCAGAAGAATGGCAGCTGAGTGAAGAATTTTTTTCAGCCACAACCCACAAAGTTACAGCTCTTTGACGTATTGAAATCTATGTAAATCCTGGATTCTAATCCTGACTCTGACATCAATTAGCTTGGGTGATCTAGAACAAATCCCTACTCCTCCCTAAGCCTAAATTTCCTCTAACGTTCACTAGTTCTCAAGGGTCACCCTTACTCTCCCCCTCCACTTCCCATCTTCCACAGTATCCCCAAGGTGAACAGAGGCATTGGGCGTACCCACCTCCACATAGTTCTCCCTACTCTACTTCAGCATCTTGGGCATATCGCCTGCCAATTTTCTGAGGAGGGCCCCAAACTGAGACCTGCCTCTGATGCAGAACCTCCCTATACCCTACCTTGACTTTGTTGGGAGTTTCATCATGTTGCTACCATGGGTGAGACTCACATAGAGAAGGGAGAAAAAGGAAATTGGCCCACTGCAACCCCAGTTTGGGATGAGGGGCGCAGTTTGGAAATAGTATTTTTTTCCAATTACACGTGAAAATAGTTTTAACCTTCATTTTTTAAATAAATTTTGAGTTCCAAATTTTTTCTCCCACCCACCCCCCCCCAAGATGTCAAGCAATCTGATATAGGTTATATATGTGCAATCATGTAAACATATTTCCACATTAGTCATGTTGTGAAAGAAGAAATAGAAGAAAAGGAAAAAGCTATGAAAAACAAACAAAAATGGTGAAAATAGCCTGCTTCGATCTACATTCAGACTCCATAGTTCTTTCTCTGGATGTGGACAGCATTTTCCATCTTGAGTCTTTCGGAATTGTCTTGGATCATTGTATTGCTGAGAAGAGCTAAGTCTATCAAGGTTGGTCATTGCACAATGTTGCTGTTACTGTATACAATGTTCTCTTGGTTCTGCTCACTTCACTCAGTATCAGTTCATGTAAATCTTTCCAGTGCAACCTGGGTTCTAAGCTTCCTTGTAGGACCCTTTCCTACCCCCACTTAGGGCCCTTAGCCTTTATTAAGCACCTGCTACATGTCAGGCACTGGGCTAAGCAATGGGAAGGAAGACTGAGATCAAATCTTATCTCTCCTATTTAGTACCTGTGTTTCCTTAGGCCTCTCTGGGCCTCAGTTTATTTATCTGTAATGAAGGAGTTGGATCACAAAACTTCTTACATCCCTTCCAGCTCTGACCATCTACGATCCTATGAATGTACAATGCTGGAAGGAGGGAGGATGGGTGAAGAAGAACCTCAGATGGGCATACAACCAAGCTAATGAGGATTCCAAGTGAGGATAGAGTGCCCTACACATAGTAGGCACTTAATATGGGTTTCTTTGTATGAATGGATGAACAAATGAGTGAAGAAGACAGAGGGGAGCATATGTCTTGTTCACAGGCCCAGGTCAGTCCTTTTTCCTCAGCTCCACTGCTTGGAGTTGCAGGATCTCAAATACAGTTTAAGAAACCCCCTAAACCTAGGATGTCATGGCCAAGGTTAGCTCGTGGGGAAACCTAGAGCATGTGGATTAGGGACACAATCTCACAAATACACACAGAGATATACAATCAAGCACACAGTCATACAAAGACACATAATTAAATACCACCATGGTCAGAATGTCAATTCCACTTTTCTCCAGAATTTGGTTTGTAGGAAGTCTAGGTAGGCTTATATTTGCACTTGTGGCTTTATTCATTTTTATAGTCCCTCCTTTTCATCTTGCCCACATGCAGATCAATTAAATGAATAGAACCTTTTATTTAAATGTTAAAAATTTTTTCTATGCATCATATAGTTATTCTAATAGACAGTGAACCCAACACAATAGGTCTCACCTGTCTAAAAGTGCAACGCTGCTGCACATACGATGTCCCCATTCAATGGACACCTGGCCAGGTGCCATCAGAACAAACTTGGTATAAATCTGGCCTCTAAGTCAGGAAGACCTGGGTCCAAGTGTCACCTCTGACACATATGGGCTGTGTGACCCTGCACAAGTCACCTTAACCTTTCAGGGCCCTAGGCAACTCTCTAAGATGGTGAGTTACAAAGAAGGTGCTGAACTGCATTGATAAAGGGAGTTTCTTCATCCAGGATATTTCTGTATCAGTGAAATCACAATTCCAGTTCCTATCATCCTTTAAGACAGTTATTCAAACCTACAGCATTAAAATTCAATATTTCCCTATATCCTCCTCCAAAGTCTTTCTCTGATGCTGAATCACAGCGTGCAGGTAAGCTTGTGTTCTCAAAGCCTAGGCCAGGGAGCCCAGGCTCTGCCAGCTCCTTCCTATCTGGAAAAACTCCAAGGATCATAGACTGAGGTTGTTGAAAGGGACTTTAGAGGCCATCTGATGAACCCTTTCATTTTACAGATAAAAAACAAAACAAACAAAATTAAGGCTCAGAGGGGTTAGATGACTTCCCAGGAGCACATAGCTATTAAGTAGCAGACAGAATTTCAACTCAGCTCCTCTGACTCCAAGCCCAGCATTCTGTCTCCTAGCACATACTGGTCTAGGTAGGTCTGTCACCTAAGGCACAGTCTAATTGATTTTGCCTAGGCTCAGGTGAGAAGCCTCTCTCCCCCAAACTGGCCACCACGAAGTCAATGATTTTTTGAGACACTGGAACTCATGAAGAGGCCTGGAAGGATTGGGATCTAGACTGAATGAAAGTATTCACACTGATGAAATATCCCCCCTTGAGGTTCTGACTGTCACCACCACTATTCAGTAAACTCTAGTGACTCCCCATCACTTCCAGGATCCAACAGAAAATCTTCTGGCTTTTAAAACCCATCACAGTCGTGTCTCCTTCCTACCTGTGGCTCCAAGAAGCTGTAGCATGTATAGGGTCACACCCCAGTAAACTGTCTCAGCAGATGGGCTAAACCAGGTTGAGGGTAACTGACAGGCCTCAAACCCATCGGTGAATTTGTTGGGGGCTGGGGAGGAGAATGTCTGCTCCAAGCGTGTGAAGACTTTCCTTGGGGGAACAGGCAGATGAGAATAATTTGTTCCAACAGCTGTGAAGGCGGCTGAAGCAGGCATTGTGGAGCGCTTAGAGTTTGGCCAGACATGAAGATGCCAAGGTCATCCACAGCATCCCGGGCCATCGCCAGTCATCCTGACTTTTGTCTGGCCACTGGGCTTTGATGACTCTGGAAGAGGGAGTGAGGCTGATGGCTTTGTGCATGCAGCCCTACCTCACTTGAACTATTCAAACACAAGTCAGGACATCCCTCATGATGTTATTGATTCTCTTAGAAGACGAAGGATGACAATAACAAATTTTTTAGCCTTCTTATATTTTACTCCTTTACTTCATGTCCGCTGTAGCTCAGTGGCACTGGCATTCTTTTTCTTCCTCTGTTCACAAATAGCTCTAAGTCCTGGTTCCAGGCCTTTTCACCGGCTGTCTCCTAGGCCTGGAATTCTTTTCCTCCTTGTCTCTCTCTCTGGCATCCTCCAAGACTTAGCTCAAATGCCACCTTCTATCCTTTTAACCCCCTAATTCTGGGTCTCACCCCTACCCCTTTATGCTTACACAATGTCTTCCCTCTGAGATTACTTTCTATTTGCTCTGTATATATCTGTATGTACAATTATTTTGCGTGTTGCTGCTTCCATTAAAATGGGGGAAAGAGCAGTTTTTTTAAACTTTCTTTGTATCCCCAGCACTTAACACAGTGCCTGGCACATAGTAGGCTCTTAATATACACACAAGTGATAGTCCCACGCCGTTATGTAGTCACAAACCAGAGGAACTCACAGGGTCATGCTTCAGGCACAGGGTGTGGTAAAGAAGCAATGAGAGAGTTAAATTGAAGGGATAGGGCTGATCCGGCTGCACCTCCACCAAAGAAGCAACCTCAGATCTCCCAGAGTTAAGCCATTCCCTCTCCCAGGCTTCTGCAATAATAATCATAACCAATGTGGGTCATTTTTCAGTCATGTCCGATTCTTCGCGATCCCATTTGGGGTTTGCTTGGCAGAGACACTGGAGTGGCTTGCCATTTGTTTCTCTAGCTCATTTTACAGATTCAGAAACTGAGGCAAACAGGGCTCAATGACTGATCCAGGGTCACATAAGTGTCTGAGGTCCGATTTGAATTCAGGAAGATGAGTCTTCCTTATGCTAGGCCCAGCACTCTATCTACTGTGCCACCTAGCTGCCACCAATCATGATCAATAACCATAATCAACAGCTAACAGTTATATAGCACTATGTGCTAAGTACTTTACAATCATTATCTCATTTGATCCTTACGACAACCCTACAAGGTACTGTTATCTCCATTATATAGATGAGTAAACAGAGGCAAACAGAGGTAAGTGACTTGCCCAAGGTCACACAGCTAGTCATGTCTGAGGCCACATTTGAACTCGTCTTCCTAACTCCAGGCCTGGCACTTCATTTATCTGCTGTGCCACCTAGCTGTCCAAGTGTCTCCATCCTTAGCCCAACCTTACTGATCACTCCTCCCTTACCCTACCGTAACTCTAGATACCCAGTAACAGCCCTCAGTAATGTTATTCCTTATGGGACATCAAAGTACTTCCCTTCGTGGGAGGGTGGTTGGGATGCCTTAGTAGAAAATGGAAAATAATATCTACAGTAGCTACTTCATGGTGTTGTAAGAAACAAGTGATTGAATGTAAGTAAAGTGTAATGGGTATGGGCCCAACACCTGTCAGAAAAGTAAACTTTTCACTTGGATAATAATAGCTAATATGATTAGCCAGTATAATGTTGTATAGTGCTTTGAGGTTTTCTAACCACTCTACATCTATTATCTCATTTGGTCCCCACAAGAACCCTAAAAGGTAGGTACTTAAAGTGTTATTATCCCCATTTACATCTAAACTGAACGCTTAAGTAATTTGCCCATAGTCACATGTTGGAGGCAGGGTTTGAACCCAGCTCCTCCTGACTGGAGGTCTACGTGAGGGAAAGGGAAAAGGCAGCGGCTTTGTCCCATTTGTAACACAACCCCATTCTCTTCCCCCAGAGACAATGGTTTCTAGTTGAGATGGAAACGCCTCTCCTCTCCTCTCCTCATGGGGGCCCTTGGAGAGATTCAGCTTTTGCAATATGAGTATTTCTTACTCTTGGTGATGATGAGATAGGGGTGGGGGCTGAGGCCCCTTTGGGTGTCTTCCCCTTCTCTCCCCTCCTACCTCCCTAAGTGTTGGGGTTTTCCCTGCTGTTGGAGTACAGGCAGAGGAAGGAGGAAGGAAGAATGAAGGGTCAAGGGTCCCAGTGGTGGGGGCAATAGGGCAGAGGGAGGCAGCTGAAAATGTGGATGATGCAATGCCAACTTTCCCTGCTGGCCCAGCATAATCAGCTGTTGTCCGCAGGAGTCTGTGAATCACAGGGTAACTCAGGGACATTGATACAGGATCCCCTACCTTGTCACCCCCTCTCCTGCTTAGGATCCATATTGGCTCCTGGATCATACCACCCCAACCCCCATCTCAACTCTGAATTCTGTGCTATTCACAAAGAGCAAAGGATTGTGTACAGGGCCTTGGTCTAGGTACCGGAAGTAAGGTACAAAGAAAGAAGCCCACTGAGGCTGGCGGAGTCAGTGGCTGGGTTCGAGTCCACTGGCATTAAGGTAGAATTCTGGGAGAAGGGGACACTTCCGGGTTTGGAAGGAGAGGAGAGACATAACCATGGAAAGGAGGCATCCAAGAGTGCGAGATGGGAGAAGGAAGGTGACTTGGGTGTAGGTTAGCTTGGCTGGAGTGAGGGGTGAGAAGTGATGCTCCTCTGTGTCAGAGAATTAGGCACAAAGGGGGAAACTGAGACCAAGAATGGTATTACTGTGAAGTGCAGGCTCTCTTACCCCCAGGGCCTAGGGAGAGATGGCTGGCTGGATAACCTGTCTCTAAGAGAAGAGCCTGAAAGAGAAGCCACAAAGCTAACCGCTCACAAACAGGAAGGGGGGTGGGGAGGATGAGCCTCATGAGAGAAGAGGGCAATTGAGCCCCTCTAAAACAACAATTTGGAAGGGAGGTAGAAGCAAGTCTGGAGAAACAGAGCCAAGCCCTCAACTCCCGGCATCAGGGGGGCTTGGGAAGAGGAGGCGAGGAAGAGAGACTCCTCAGGAGCCCAAGACAAGTTGTAGCCAGCGTCTAAACACAAGTGGGGATCCTGGATTCTGCATCCCCCAGTTCCTAGGCAGGAAAGAGGCAATCCATTCCCCCAGGGCCCCCAATTCAGACAGGGAGGAAAGCTGCTGCCGTCCTCAGACATCTCCACAGCAGGAGATCCCATATCCCCAACCTGATCCAACCAGGCTGGCAGAGTGTTAACTCCACTCTCTTCATTGGTCCCTCTGCTCTGGAGTCTCTCTGACTTGTGGAATTGCCCTGGCACTGTTCTACTGGGATGGTTAAGGTTATAAAAGGTCAGAAATGGAAAGAATCATGAGCGTTGGGTTGAGCCTCCTAATTTTACAGTGGTGTCGGCTGAGGCCTAGAAATGGGAAGAGACTTGCCCAAGGTCATGCAGCTAGCTGGAGATAGAGCCAGGAATAGAATACGAGTTTCTTGACTCTCAGTTCTGGTCTCAATTGCGCCATCCCAAGGGATGGACTGGGTCCAAATACTGAGAGATCGGTACTTTGGATCCTTAAGGACATATGTTCCAGCCACCCCCTGAGATTTGACTGACATCATTGTCTAGGGTAGGACTCTGTAGCCAAGAAGTATGAGAAGAAGGAATTGTCTCAGGAAGGGCTGTCAGTCAAAGGGACTCCAGTGGCATTTCTCCAAGAACCAGCTGATGGGGAGAGGGGAGAGAGTTAGAAGAGCTCTAGGTCTACCTGGGTGACCTTGTGTACACCTGTGGAAAGTAGGCCATCTGCCATGGGAGTTGGATACTGCTGTCCCTTTGGGTTTGTAAGCCTGGAGGGCTCTTATCTTGCGTCCTTTTGGGTATACATTCTCTGTGTCCCAGTAGTCTCACCCAGAACCCAATTCCCCCAAAGAGACCAACATGCGGGCTCTGCTCCAAGGAGGAGGAAGAGGTAAAGGCATGAGCCCCTGAACCCTGCCTAGCCCTCTGACCTCTTTCATGTCATCGCTGAGTCGTGCATTTAAAGCTGGATTCTTGTCCAATCTCTTCATTTTACAGAGGAGGAAACTGAGGCCTGCAAAGTGAAGCAATTGATCCAAGTTCACCAAGGCAATAAGTCGAAGAACCAGGATTTGAATTCAGGTCCTCTGATGCCACAGTCATCATTCTTTCCACGATGATTGAGTTGGCTTTGGGCAGGGTCTACACAGGAAAGTGTCGCAAAAAAAAAGAGTCAGACACTGGAAAGTAGCAGGGACATCCCTCCCATTTCCATTTTGGTGAATCTTTGTCTATCAATGAATACTTAAAACAAAAGAAAAAAAAGCTTTATTGATTTTTTTTTTCATTACATAGATGTCAACTTCCCAATAATACTACCCCTCCCCCTCAATAGCTGTTGTTCAGTTGTGTCTGATTCTTCATGACACTGTGGACCTCTGTCCATGGGCATTTCTTGGCAAAGATGCTGCAGTGGTTTGCCATTTCCTTCTCCAGCAGCAAACAGAGGTTCAGTGATTTGCCCAAGGTCACACATCTAGGAAGTTTTGGAGTCTGGATCTGAACTCAGATCTTCCTGACTCCAAGCCCATCACTTTATCCACCGTACCACCTAGCTGC
The DNA here is from genome assembly GCF_011100635.1 of Trichosurus vulpecula. NCBI lineage: Eukaryota > Metazoa > Chordata > Mammalia > Diprotodontia > Phalangeridae > Trichosurus > Trichosurus vulpecula. Next base: position 170,617,665 of record NC_050576.1, on the reverse strand, counting down.
CTCCCCCACGACAGAACTGTCCCTAACAACAAAAAAGCACAGTTAAAGAGAACAAACTGATCCACTGGTGATGTCAGACAACATTCTACCCCAGCAGTCCACCACACTCCTAGCAAGAGGAGGGAAGTATGTTTCCTGTAGTCCATTATATCAATCTATCAGCCCATCCTTGGATAGAGTCTGAGTCAAGAGAGAAGGAAACAAATCAAGAGAGGGAACTTTCTGACGCCATTGTTCCCCAAAGTGTCCACTCTTTTGCCATCCCATCCACACCCTGTCTAACAGCTAGGATTTATATAGTGCTTTAAGGTTGGCAAAATGCTGTATAAATATTGCCTTGTTTGATCATCTGTGATTTTTTTCACAACCCCTTATTCAGGAATAGGGTATCTGGGGACATTAAAGGGTAGAGGCAAAGAAGCACAGGGCCCAGGACTACCGGGTTCAGTTGCTAATTAATGTGTGACCCCGGACCTGCGTCTGTTCCTTTCTGAGCCTCGGCTTTAGATTCCACAAAATGGGGCCACTAATCTGTGTCCTATTTTCTTTCCCCAGAGCTAAAGAGATAAAAGAGACCCAACAAAGAAGGAAGTATTATACAAGTTACCGAATAAATAACACTGAAGTGTTATTTCACAGAGTGTGGGGAAATTACTGGTGACCATCTCCCAAAGACAGCTGAAACTGGAGTGGGAGGGACAGAGGGTAAACAGAAGTGGGGGGTTGTGGGAAGGTTGGATGGAATGGGTGTCTTAAGGAGTTTGCAGAACTGCTCCAAGGACAGACACCCCACTCCCCACCCCCTCCCACATACATACCTTCCTCATTTTAGATATACATATATTTATCGGGTTGAGGGGAGAGGACAAGAACGCAGGTGGAAGGGAGGGTAGTGGGGGTCTCTGGCTGTGGCCTCCCCAGCTAGAATGGGACTGGAGGCTCAGCAGCCCACAACAGCAGCTCATCCCAGGAGCTGGAGGCCGTTAGAAAGTGAGTCAATTAGAAAGTGCTTGAAGCAGCATCCCGGCCCCCTGAGCCAAACCTCAAAAAGATGAAGTGAGAAAGACTGGTTGGGGAGGGTTGGGAGGGCCCTGGCCCAGAGCCTGACCCAGCCAAATAAGGGCAAAATGCTCCTGGTGCTCCAATCCCCAGCCTCGTTCGTCACAGGGGGGCCCTGCAGCTAGAGGTGCAGAGCAGAGAGACAGCAAGGGAGGGGCCATGGGACAGGTCAAGGGCGTGAGGGTGGGGGAGAGTCAGCATTTGTGTGTGAGGGAGGATGTGAATGCATGTGAAAACATGTTTGCCAATCCATCCTGCCTGGGTGTGTGAAACTACCCTGATCACAGTTGCCTAAAAATGCCAGCTAGTATGTGCATGCATGCTTGGGGTGAGGGGGCCTCTCGGCTAGAATCCTCAGAAGTTCAGTCTCACATTATCTGAAGTGAAAACAGAAGACCAGCTCTGGCCTAGGTCACTTGGACAGGTTACTTAAGTTCCCTGGACCTCAGTTTCCCTATCTATAAAATGAGCAGGTTTGACTGGATGGCCTCTGAGGTATCCTCCTATTCTAGATCAATCAATCAATCGATAAGTGTTTATTAAGTGCCTACTGTGTTCTAGGCTCTGTGCCATGGGTTGATCTATGATCCTGTGTCCTGGGCCTCAGTTTCCTCCCCTGTAAAATGAAGGGTTGGAACAAGATGATATCTTTTGGTCTTTTTCAAGTTTAAATCCAATGAAATCTATAAAACTCTGAGTAACCCCACATCCAGAAGGCAAGGTTGAGATATAGGGATGGTTTTTCTCTCTAATTCCCCTAATTGTAGACCCTGGATCATTGGGGAGAGATAATGGCTAGGTTGTCTATGAGGCCACTATGAGCCTAGAACCCTTGAAAAGGTCATTTCATCCACCCCTCTGCAAGTTTCTGTCTCTTGATTATCTGGAGGGGGTAGTTAGTTTAGGTAGGATCCAGAGAAAGGGTACCTGCATAGATTTCAGGGGTCCATGAACTTGGATGAGAAAAAAATTATGTCTTTTTTTCCACTACTGTCAGACTGAATTTTAGCATTTCCTTCAATTATTTAATGATTCTGTAGGGAATCTGTAGGTTTTACCATACTGCCCAAAGGATGGATCCATGACACACACAAAGAAAAGATTAAGATTCCCTGATCTGGAATGTCAGTGGATAGGTTCTCTTTCCAATTGTCTCTAGAGAAGGAGATGCCCTCGTCTCCACTTGCCTCTCTGCTCTTCAGCATCTACAGCCTGCCTACTCAATCCGTCTCTCTGGGGTCTGTTCCTACGGGAGTAAGAGAACAGATTGGCTACTTTCCTTACAAATATGTTCATTTGCAAATATGATTTGCCAGTGATTTCAGCCTGATCTCCCTCAGCCTTAAAAAATTCTGGCTTCTTCCCTCATCTTCCCATCTCCCCATAGAACAATAACAGCAGGGAAGACAGTACTTCACTCCCTCCCCTGAGGTTCCGCCCTATCTCCTCACCCCTCCCTGGGGGTGCAGAGCTGAGGAAGTGAGCTCAAGGTTTCTGTAAAGAGAAAGCGTAACTTTGGTTTGCCCCACCCCCACCTCTCATAGGCCTTGAAGAGTGGGGAACGGACAGTTGAAGAGGGGGCGATTAGGATGTCTGGGGGGGTACTTCTCCATCTCCCTCAAGCCCTGGCTCCCCAAAGAAGCTATAGCATAGAAGAAAAGAAAGATTGGGCTCTGGATATCCACCTCTCACTCTCCCTTCCTTTCTCCTTTCTGAGTTTCACTTGGGGAACTCAGGGCCCACCCTGCTCTCACCCCACCTGACCAAAATGTTAAGTTTGCATTTCTCTCTCTGCCCCCTCCCCAATCCCCTGAGAGATGAGGTGACAGTTATACCCCTCCCCCATTTCCTGTATATGCTTCCCCCAATTCTCACTTCCTTCCAGGTATTTCCCATG